>NC_048220.1:82774166-82864211 GCF_002007445.2 Ailuropoda melanoleuca | reverse complement strand
CATAACCACAGGATTATCTCACAGGATGTATTACTTCTGTAAGTTGCTAACCTCATTTACAGTGTTGGTTTTTTTGTTCATTCATTTGTTTATGTTTGCTAATTTATTTTATTTTTTATATGTTTANTATATGTTTGCTAATTTAGATAAGAAGCTGTCTTATCTCTAAATTCTAAGTGCTCCCTACTCTTGAGCTCCTCGGAATTTTTCTGAATAAGTTTTAGGCCACTGCCCAGCAGCGTCTGAAATCCTGAAAAGAACAACACCAGCTGGTCCAGCCAGGGCCAGAAAATAAAAATGTGCAGCCTTCTGGAGTTAAGGGCACTGACAGTGAATGACGAGGAAAAAAAGGAGCTGAAGAAAGGCAGTTGAGAGAAAGGAGAGAGCAGAGCTCAGCAGGAAAGTGGTTCCCTTGTGAGGACGAGCACAGTGCTGTAGTTGGCTTAGATCACGTACCACTCACCCCCGTATGATCTTCGCCACAACAAAAGGCCAGAGACTGAGTAGCTTCAACAGCAGAAATTCACTTGCTCACAGTTCCGGAGGCCTGCAAGTCCAAGATCAAGGTGCCAGCTGATTTGGTTCTTGGTGAGAGTTCCCTTCCTGGCTCGCAGAAGGCCACCTTGTTGGTGTGTCCTCATATGGCAGAGAAAGAAATGTCTCTCTTTCCTTCTTTTTAGAAGGCCTATTAGATTAGGGCCCCATTCTTATGACCTCATTTAACCTTGATTATCTCCGAAAGACCCTATTTCCAGATACAATTACATTGGGGTTTAGGACTTTGACATATGAATGGGGGGGCACGATTCGGTCCATAGCACCCTCCCTCACAAAAAGTATACATAAAAGTTTTTTTCCCCTTTGTTTAGTGAAAGAGAGCTGCTGAATAGTGAGATACTCAGGTATAGTGTGATTAGAGATACAATAAGTTCTGACCCAACAGAACTACCTAATAGATCTAGGTTATTAGCGAGACTCGGAAGCAACTCAGCCTGATACCATCTGTTACGTTAAGATAAGCGTACCTAGGGGCTTCAAAGACAATTCTTCTATTGGGAAGTCTAAAGTTTATTTAATATCTTTTGGACTATGAAACATTGAACCTTTAATCCAGGAAGTTCAACTGAGTTTGGTTGGAATTAATTTACTTCTTTACAGAAAGCTGTAAACTGTAAGCTAAACTATGCAGATGAATTCCTCTTAAATCCTTTTTTGAATTTGGGTTCTTTTTTTTTTTTTTTTAAAGATTTTATTTATTTATTTGAGAGAGTGAGCAAGTGAGAGAGCACAAGCTGAGGGGAGGAGCAGAAGCAGACGCCCGCGGAGCAGGGAGCCCAGCTGGTGGGGGGGGGGCTCCATGACCGGAGCCGAAGGCAGACTCTCAACTGCTTAACCGAGCCACCCAGGCGCCCAAGTTTGGGTTCTTTAGGTGGGGATGGTGTAGGTCCGGTTTCCCAGGAAACATACTCTGATGGGGATTTGGGTGCAGAAGGCTTGCTGGGGAGCACTGTGGGGTCAGCACCTGTGAGGGAGTCTCAGGAAGCAGGGTTAGGTAGATGGGGAAGTTGAACTGAGACACGTTTACAAGAGGTGTCTCAGCTGGTCTTACGGAAAGCTCTGGAAGTTAAGATGGGCCTTCAGCACATCCAGGAGTTGAAGAAAGGGGGCCAGGNCACATCCAGGAGTTGAAGAAAGGGGGCCAAGACCTCTGTACCCCCTTATCAGCCGGTCATTAGATATTGGCTGTCCCTGGGTAAGAGCTGTAACTTTGGGCAAGGTAGCCCCCTTTTGCAGAGGGCAGTGCCCAGAAAGGGACTCCATCACGAGCTTCAGCTGGTAACGTTCTTCACGGCTTCAGCCCATAGAGAGGGCGGCTGGTGCTGCATCACTTCGTCTGCCACACAGGAGTGGAGCTGACGCCAAGGAGCCGCTGGTTATGCATTCAAACCTGTTGGTGTTCCTCTGCTTGGGATTCAGGTGGGGTTTTTGTTTTTTGTTTTTTATGGTTAGAAGATCATTCTTGTGCTAGAGGCTGAAGATTTTTTGTGTGTACGAGCCCTCTGAAAATGGTGGGTTGTGGCCAACTAAGACCAGTAATTAATTGTGCGACTAAAGCACACAATGTTTCCAGCCATGTCGTTACAAGCACAGNTTTTTTGTGTGTACGAGCCCTCTGAAAATGGTGGGTTGTGGCCAACTAAGACCAGTAATTAATTGTGCGACTAAAGCACACAATATTTCCAGCCATGTCATTACAAGCACAAGGGAGTTAGAACCAGTTATGCACTTAACTGAAAATTACTGGTAGAGGATGTGATGAGGAGCAAGTTTTAGACAAGCCTGGACGTTTATTTTGGAGGAGCTCATTTCCGCAGACGCACTGTGCTTTCGCTAACTTTCTGGGTTTCGTTTTTGTTTTGTTTTTTTTTTTTCTGAGAGCGTTTATGTTCATTTGCTAGAATTAGTAGAGGAGTTTTGAATATGGAATATGGCCCAGTGCTATATAAGTGTTCCTCAACGCTTGCCTGTTAATTAGTGTGGTTAGGTTTAATGAACTCATTTAATAACAATATTCCTGCTGAGAATTTTATTGGGTACTAAATTCTTAAATTTAATAATGCAAAACATATTTGTAGAGTGTTAATAATGGTTGCAGGACTTTCAGAGAGTAAAATACTGAAGGTTAAGTGTAATGGATTAATTAAATAAGAAAGCCCAAACCACCTTTAAAAGTGACTCCATAATGCTGTTTGCTTTCTTTTAATGAATAAAGCAGGCCGTATCAAATGCCATTTGCATGTGTGCTTTTAAAAACAGCGTTCAAAGCTAGCAAATTTAGACCAGAGGAAACTCAAACACAGCAAAATATTCTGCTTGGCAAAGAGTTTTGTTTTCTGTACTGATCCATTAAATTGAATAACTTGATTTTCTTACAAGATGTCAACAATATGTTTCTTCATGTAGAGCAATCAGCGGGAACTCTCCAACCAACTCCTGAACGGCAGCAGCTTGTATCGGTGGTGGTCCACATAAGCACTTGGGAAATGTTCTTAATTGCTTTAATTGCACTTTAGTGAAATGACACAAACTTGTTATTATAGCCTTTTCAAAATAAGCAATTCATTTAAATTGGTGAAGAATTTTTTTTTAAAGATTTTATTTATTTATTCGACAGAGATAGAGACAGCCAGTGAGAGAGGGAACACAAGCAGGGGGAGTGGGAGAGGAAGAAGCAGGCTCAGAGCAGAGGAGCCTGATGTGGGTCTTGATCCCATAACACCGGGATCACGCCCTGAGCCGAAGGCAGACGCCTAACTGCTGTGCCACCCAGGCGCCCCTGGCGAAGAATTTTTAAACTGGTTGTAAATGTCCTTTATGTGATACATTCAAAATTATTTTTAGCAAACTTCTCAGGATAAGTGTGTTTTGTCATCATTATCTTAATGAATTGTTTGGACCTAGGGAAGGTGTGCCCCTCAGTTTTCCCATCTGCACAATAGGGATAGAAAAATAATGCCAGTTAGGATGTGATAAGGCAACGTGTGGTTAAGCGTGCACACTCTGAGCTCTCCAGAGTCCTCTCAGGCAGTTTTATTTGAGGATGAGTTTTGTGGATTTTGTTTGTGGAGAGGTAATTACTCCAGACAGGAGCCCTGGGGGAGAATACTGAACTCATTTTCCACTCCTGGTGGATTATAGAGGAGTGAATTTTGAATTTTGAAATATTAAAAAAGCCTGGAAGTTGTGGTTTCCAGTCAAATCCATTCCCATCACATTGAGAAGGCACATCGATTAGGAATGTGTTTAGTTGTTTTATTTCTGGCATCAAGAATTTTGGGGGTAGGTGGCTCAATGATGCCTTCATTGAGTATCTATCTATCCATCTGTCTTTCTTTTTTTTTTCTTTTTTATTTTTTTTATTATGATATGTTAGTCACCATACAGTACGTCATTAGTTTTTTGATGTAGTGTTGATGATTCACTGTTTGCGTGTAACACCCAGTGCTCCATGCAATATGTGCCCTCTTAATACCCATCACTGGGCTATCCCATGCCCCCACTCCCCTCCCCTCTAAAACCCTCAGTTTGTTTCCCAGAGTCCATAGTCTCTCATGGTTCATCTCCCCCTCCTTTTTTCCCTCTTCATTTTCCCCTTCCTTCTCCTAATGTCCTCCCTGCTATTCCTTATGTTCCACAAATAAGTGAAACCATATGATAATTGTCTTTCTCTGCTTGACTTATTTCACTTAGCATTATCTCCTCCAGTCCCATCCATGTTGCTGCAAATGTTGGGTAATCGTTCTTTCTGATGGCTGAGTAATATTCCATTGTATATATGGACCACATCTTCTTCTTTGTCTGTTGAAGGGCATCTCGGCTCCTTCCATGGTTTGGCTATTGTGAACATTGCTGCTATGAACATTGGGGTGCATATGGCCCTTCTTTTCACTACGTCTGTATCTTTGGGGTAAATACCCAGTAGTTCAATTGCTGGGTCATAGGGTAGCTCTATTTTTAACTTTTTGAGGGACCTCCACACTGTTTTCCAGAGTGGCTGTACCAACTTGCATTTCCACCAACAGTGTAAGAGGGTTCCCTTTTCTCCACATCCTCTCCAACATTTGTTGTTTCCTGCCTTGTCCATTTTTGCCATTCTAACTGGCGTAAGGTGGTGTCTCATCTGTCTGTCTTTCTGCTTGCCATCCTCAGAACGCTTGTTGCTGCAGGATTACAAGATGCCCTGCGCATTTCCAGGGAACATGTTGCAGGCATAAAGAGGAGGGAAAGAGGAAGGAGGAAATGGTGGCTGCTGTATCAAGAAAGAAAAACTTTTCTAGGAAACTTCAACATTTGTTTCATTGGCTGCATATTAGTTTAGTCCTGGGAGTAGGTTTTGTGGGGGAGCTATGTATGGCCCCCAGTTGGGGAGTGACAGACATTTTAAAGGAAGACAATGGCCTGTAGCTCTCAGATCTAGTAGTTGGTGTTGACCTAGTGTTCGTCAGATCACGCACATTTCTAGTTTTGCTTCCTTTGTTGCTCTCATCTTCGAAGCCAAGCCTGATCCCAGTTCTGAGCTCAGGCAAGATGGAGATAAAAAGTGAGCCCCAAGTACTCTGGGCTTCAGCATCTGCTCACGTTGGCTGCCCGACAGGCTCCAACCTGGTGCCCCAGTTCTGAGACCCAAGTCCCCACATTGCATTGTTTCCTGGGCCTGACTCGCTGCCTTGGAAACCTCCCAGCCCTCAGTCTCTGGAGGACCTGGACTGCCTAACTCTCGCTTGTTTCCCTCTAGGGAGAGAAATTCTATCTTTGAGCTTCTGCCTAATGGCTGGGGTTCCGCCATCTGCTGACAGACTCACTTAATGATGCCTCGGGCTTCAGCGCATTGCCAGCTCCATGATACCCGATCCCTGGCTTGGCTTCCACGTACCAGTCCACCACCACCACTACACGTGCACACGTACACACACACACACATGTTTGATCAAAGTTATCATGGCTGAAACAATCAGATAGATATTCGAGACTCATAATGAAAAACAGCCATGTTCTGTCCATCCCTCTCTACTTGCAATTCTTTTCTGTTTAACACTTCCAACAGTTTTAGCTGTTTCTTCTCATTTGCCTCTATAATTTATAATTTGCTTATATTGCTATTTTTTCCATTTTACCTCAATTTTAGATATTATGTATTGATTTTCAACAAGGACTGTGTGGATGCAGTGCCCTCCCCAAATACACAGCAACTTCCCCTTTACCCATTCTCCTAATCTTAATTTTTGGTTAGATCAATATTCAGATTTCTTGTTACATAAGAGAAGAATCAACTGTCTTGCTCCTGCCACTTTTACTTGATCACTGGTTCTATGGAGCCAAACCCATATACCGTGTTTCTATCTTCTTGTGAACAGTCTCCTTTTGGTGGATCCCTCCTCTAGTAGCTTCCTAGAAAGCATCCATGATAGATCAGTGATTTAAGAAACATCTTAATTCTGCCTTTGCATTTGATTGTGATAGTTTGGGCATAGAATTTGAAGCTGGACATTATTTTCTCTAGGGATTTTGAAGTGATTGTCCCAGTGTCTTTTGGCTCCCAGAATTGCTATTGAGAAAGTAGGTGCCATTATGACTCCCAGTCCCTTGTATGAGACCTGTTGTTGTTTCTCTTTCTCTTTCCTGAAAGCTTTTAGAATCCTCTTTGCCCAGTGTTTTGAAATTTCATGTTGATGTATCTTAGTATAGGTGTAGGATTTTTTTTTTTTTAAATCCATTTTGCTGGTCCCTTGAAGGACCCTCTCCTGTGGAAATAGATATCCTTCAGTTCTAGGAAATTAAAAGGTATCAATGGTAATTTCCTCCCTTCCAGCTTCTCTGTCATATTTTGGGAACTGCTATAATTTGGATATTAAACATTCTAAAATTATCTCTTCATAATTTTACTTTATCTCTCATATTTTCCCCATTCTTTGGTTTTTTACTCTTAGTTTTGCAGCTCTGTTTTCTGGAAGATTTTCTCAACTTTACATTTCAAATTTTTAATTAAAATTTAGTTTCTGCTTTTAATTTCCAAAGGCTTTTTATGTTGTTATTCTCTGAGTATTCTTTTTAAAACTTCCTATTCTTGTTCCATGAATATTATATCATTGTTTAACTCTATACATGTGCCCATATTTTTTTAGAAATTTTCTTATGTTCCAGCATTTTTTCTCTGTTTCCTCCAAGTTGTTTTTCTTTCCTTCTTTTCTCTTTCTGTGTCCCTCTCTTTTATGTTAGATGCTCTCTTCAAATATCTAGTTGTTGTTGGCTCTCTCTTCATATTTAAGAGTAAAGCACAACAAAGCCATTAGAAGGTGTGTCCCTCTGCAAACAGAGGGACATCCTGTCTGGATGTTATAAAGCTAGTAGCAAAGGTTCTCAGAGCTGAGTGGGGGAAAAGGAGCCAATGGTCTTATCATTCAACATGTGAAATTTCCCTTAACTCCCCAATCAGGATGACACCCTTATCCTCTGACTGGTGGCCCAGAATCCAGAATTAGTCTGGGATTAACTACCGTAGAGGGTAAATGTCTGATTTCCTTCTTGTGTTGGGAAGACATGATGGTGCTGGGTTGGGGAAGATAAATAGGGATCCAGTGGTTCCTTACATACACGTTTGACCAAGGCACCTGTTTGGAGCTGTCTGTGTGCCCTCTGGCTCTCCGGTACACAGTGTTGATCGCTCTGTCTCTCTGCTGTGCTAAATCCACTCATTTGTTTGCTTTGCAACTTCTGAAATTCAGTTCTAATCTTCTCTTCTGTTCTTGCCATTATACAGTCAGTTGTCATTACTTGCAATAACTGTGTTCTATGAAGTTGCTTTACACACTGAATTAATAAACACTGAACCATTGTTCCAAGGAAATACAGGGTTAGGCACCTGTGAGCCTCATCAACTCATCAATACGGAACCTTGTATTATATGTATTTCTGTTCAAAAAAACCTTATTTAAAATATATTATTGATTTGTTAATATCAAAGTCACGGCCAACAGAACTGGAACATATGCCTGAGTGAAGTGTATCCAATACACGCATTTTCTCTATAAGACACATTGCAGCCTTCTTGTGCTCAGGAACTCTAGACAGTGCTTCTGCACTGTGCCTGGGGGGTCATTTTAGACAACAAAATCACCAATAAAAAGCACAGAAATGCAAAAACACGCCACTAAATAGACTATGAATAGGCTGCTCGTTTATAGTGTGTGAGCTGAAGCAAGAAGTCAGAGTGTGGCCTTGTTCAGCCTCAGTTGGGAACACGAGCATTAGGAGTCCCTAATTTTTCACATCTTTGCATGTCCACAAATGGCTGTGAAAGCACCATGAGTCTTAATTTTGGAGTAGAAATAAGTTTTAGAGGATAGGCAAGTTTACAAATACAGAATGTGCAAATAATGAGGGTCAACTGTAGTTTTATGCTTTGTAAAATCCTTTATCTTTTCAGAGTGGTTTCAGGAAGGATTGAAAGGAAACAAGATAAATAATCACATTCAATCCGCCACATGTAGCTAGAAGTCTCTGTCATCTTAGTTATTTTGTGTGGGACCCACTGATACCTGCTTGTCTACAATGATATGGCAGATTTCGTCTGCCTCTTCCAACCCTATGCATTCCCATGGGGCTCATCCAGGCCCAGACCCCCGTGCTCCTCAGGTGACCCAGGCCCTCTGTGCCCGACAGCGCCACAACATACTGATATAACGTGTAGGTTTTTAAAATATCCTAGGATTGTTGGTGGTCTGGAGCTGGCTCGTACTGGCTAAAAAAACCAATAGCTAAATTTTCAGGAATTTTGTGAGGCCATTGTTAAACATAAGCATTATTAGAAATAAAATCACTTAAGCTTGGAATTAAATACATTATATTAACGGGAGAGGTAATAAATACTCAAACCTCATCACTTCCTAATTACTGATCTCTGCTGCTGAGGTTATTTGTGTTTCTTTATCTTGATGGTGGGCAAACTGTGTCAGGCTGTGCTACTGCACATCTCTTGCAAATCCCCAGTCAGTGACATCACGGGACAGTCTAAAATCAGCAGTGGCAGGGGTATTTGTGCCATGGAAATCAGCAGATGCTCCAAATTTGGGCTTTTTCTCCCCAGAGAGCCCATTGTTAAACATGCACCAGCACACCCCTGTAGCCTGAAAAATTGTGTGGGATTGAGTAAAAAAAGAAATTAACTGACAGAGGCGATGGGGAAGGAGAGAGTAGGTAGAACCAAAGATCCAAAGATATGCATTGGCTACTTGGATTTTATTTATTTACTTGAGAGAGAGAGAGCACAAGTGAGAAAGAGAGCATGAGTGAGAGAGAGGGGTAGAAGGAAAGGGAGAAGCAGACTTCCTGCCGAGCAGGGAGCCCAACGTGGGACTCAATCCCAGGACCCTGAGATCATGACCTGAGCTGAAAGCAGATGCTTTTTTTTTTTTTAATGTTTTTTTATTATAATATGTTAGTCACCATACAGTACATCCCCGGATTCCAATGTAAAGTTCGATGCTTCATTAGTTGCGTTTAACACCCAGTGCACCATGCAATACGTGCCCTCCTTACTACCCATCACCAGTCTATCCCATTCCCCCATCCCTCTCCCCTCTGAAGTCCTCAGTTTGTTTCTCAGAGTCCATAGTCTCTCATGTGAAAGCAGATGCTTAACCAACTGAGCCACCCAGGTGCCCCTTTTTATTTTTTTTTTAGGAACTTATTTATTTGAGAGAGAGAGAGGAAGAGCATGAGTGGGGGGAGGAGGCAGGCTCCCCGCTGAGCAGGGAGTCTGATGCAGGGCTTGATCCCAGGACCCTGGGATCATGACCTGAGCCTAAGGCAGTTGCTTAACCAACTGAGCCACCCAGGCGCTCTGGCTACTTGAATTTTTTTAGTCAGAAATAAAGAAGAAAATGAAATGAAGACTAGTAGAACCAAGTCGCAGAAAAAGAATCTGGGCCCTTCTTGCGATGTATTATGAAGGGTCTGACTGAGCTGAGCTAAACGATCTTGTACGGGTAAAGCTAAAGCTTCTATAATTAAGAGAAAGGGATTAAAAATTATTGATACCAAGTTGGAATCATACTGCTTAGGAAACCCTTAATATGCTTGAATAAGAGATGATTGACCCATATAATACGTTCTTTTTTGACCAGTTAATACTGTTGTGAAATTAAAGAGTTGTGTTTGTCCTGAGCAATAGATTTAGGGTAGTTTGTTGAAATAATTATTCCAGAAAAATCCAGGAATAAAAACAAATCATATTTAAAATTCTTTTACAAAATTTCTACTTGTTGTAGATTTTTGTGAAGTCCAAATTATTGGCGTATATGTAAATTTAATAATTATTTTTAGGAGATTTAAATGTGTTAGATTTAACGTGGTGCTTGATTCCCAGAGAGCAAAAAGAGCTAATTGACTGTTATATGTCTGGAAAGGCAGGTAAGGAGGGAAAATCACTGTAAAAGGTAAAAATAGAAAATAGTAGTGTTCCTGTCCTCTGTGGTTCTCATTGTCATGAAAAAACTGCTTGTATTTGAAAAATAAAATAATTCCTCTTCATAGTCATGGGCATATTGGTGTGTGGTGGAAGGTGCCCTTCTGGACCTAACGTCATCTTGACTCCTATTTTTTGTTCCAAACTCTGGTTTGGGGACCCTGTAGATTACAGTCTTTGAGGAAGGGAAAATGCTGTCAGGTTTATATATTAAAATTTACTTCACAGACATGATCCCTGCTTGAAGTGTTAGCCCTTGAAGTAAAAGGAAAGACTTTGTAAAGTTACTCAGGAGATGAGGGAAAAATGTTTCCTGCGTTGTGGGGTATAATCTTAATGTAACAGAATTTTTGNCCTAATCTTAAATATAGGTAATCTGTGGCACCGTCAATGAATTCGATTTTTCCCACTTGAGATATAATTAATATAATATACAATTTACTATTTTAAAGGGTACAATTCATTGGTTTTAAATATATTCACTATGTCGGGCAGTTATCACCACTATCTAATTTCGGAACATTTCCATCACACCCAGAAGAATCCCCCTACCTATTAGCAGGTATGTTTTCGATTCTCTTGGNCGGTGGAATTGCTGGGTCTTGTGGTAACGTGTAACGTTTTGAGGAACTGCCAACGTGCTTTCCAGTGGATTCATTTCTGTGAGTCGCTTACCCTTTTGTCCTTCACTGTTCAGTCCTCCTACGAATGTGCACCCCTCCCTGGTCGGTCGTGCCAACTGTGATGTTCTGTGCACGAGGTGATACGTCAGGCCTCTGTGAATGAGGTGCTGCTTGGCGTAGCATGCAAAAGAGCTGCTTCGGTTCTGTTTGCTACCTGTCGGGAAATATTGAAAGACTGTCAATTCCCAGAATTGAGGTGTGGAGACTCCTTTGTGGCTTCTGTGTAATTCTATGTTCTCCTTGATAAATGGCTCTACTCCTGGGTTCCTCTTCTTGAGGGTGAGGATGATGGTGGTGATGACATCACACTCCATGAGGTGCTCTCCTTGTGGGAGGCGTTGTACCAGGAGCTTCACAGACACCATTTCATTTAGTCCTTGCTGCATCTCAGAGGTGGATATTTTAAATCCCCTTTGCACTCACCCAGACCAAGGTTTACATTGATGGAGACATTTCACACAACCGGAGGTTGGCAGGATGGCGGGGAGGTGCTGCTTTGCTGGGCCCTCTCACTTCCTGGAAGCGTGAACACGTATCTACTCAAATGTGGTTCTTTTGATTCCAGTTTGCCCAACTGTATGTGCAAACTGAGATCACAATTGAAGCCTGTATCAAATAGAAAAGAAAAAAGAAGGCCTTAGACAAAACCACTGTGTGGTTTCAAATCCTCTACCTGAAAAAATACATGAGACAAAATGACCACAGAAGCAGCATGCAGTCACCTTGTGAACTCTGTCATTTTTAAGTCTAATACCTTTGTAAGTGGCCCTGGGAAGATTAGTTCCTATTTTCACTTTAATGTGACATTTTACACATACACATCATAAACCTAGAAAAATGTACACTAGTGATTATTGGCTTTCAAGCCCCAAGATGAAAGTTCTTTCTCTGCAAAATTCATCATGGTTGTAGCCTTTCATATGTGGAAACTGTTTTGTGCCTCAGTGGACCTGCCTTGCTTCACGGGTGCTGAGGGAAATCACTGCTTGCTTAGTGAAGCACAGTATAAACCACAACAGCATTTTTAAAAAGATTTTATTTATTTATTTGAGAGAGAGAGAGAGTGGGGGAGAGAGAGTGCGTGCGCATGCATGAGGATGAGTGGGGGAGAGGGGCAGAGGGAGAAGCAGGCTCCCTACTGAGCAGGGAGCCTGACATGGGGCTTGATCCCAGGACCCTGGGATCATGACCTGAGCCCAAGGCAGACACTTAACCAACTGAGCCGCCCAGGCCCATCACAGCATTTTTATAAGAGAAGAATGATGGAAACAATCAATTAAATAGATTTTAAAACCATATTATGCTGTCTTCTATACAATGGATGCCATACAGGTATTTAAAAAATATGTAGTGCCACATAGATTATCATGGAAAGATGTTCCTGATTTTTGTTTTATGAATACATACATTGCAAAACAGCATGTTTAGCATGATCCTATTTAGTGGGAAGATATGGAAAGGCAGATACATGGATATATAATTTGAGAAATAAATACCATTACACCGATGATACAAACACATAAATGAAGATCTACACATATGTATCTATGCATAGATATGCCTGGAACAATGTCTGTAAGAATGTACAAGTTTGTAATGGGAAGTATGACCATAGCACACTACAAGAAATACTGATAATTTTTCTTTGCTTTTATTATTTTCTATATTAAAGCAATGTATATAGCAAGCATATTGTTTATTTTTTTATCATAAAATAGTAGAATGGAAAGAAACGCTCATGTGCAACCCACAGCACCAAATATAACTGTTAAATATGTTAAAGTCATTTATTCCGGTGACGTTTATTAAGTGCCTGCTCCGTGTGAGCCTTAGTCTAAGGCCCAAAGGTCTAAGTGTTGGGGAAGGGATAGATACCAGTCCCACGTGTCATCACGATATGATGTATTTGAGTTTTGGAGTAGGGCAGGATTGAGTGAGTAGCACATGATTCTTATGTTTCTTTAAAGTTACCGAGTCTCAATTGGTAAGAATTATCCCAATGATTTAGAGGTAACGCTCAAATATTTAACTATGTTAATAGAATCTGGATGTTGCATTTCCATTGTCCCTAAAAACAGGGCTTTATGGAAAGATTGAACTTATCTTAAGGAGGTTTGGAAAATGAAAATCTGAGCCCAGGTCTGGAATGCCTCTTCCAGTTAGCCACATTTCAGCCACACATGCAAATACACATTTTAAAATTCTCCAGTACAGGAGAGAAGGGTGACGCAGGGTTATGCAGTGGGAATTTCGATCCCTGTTTTGCTGTGGTGCTTCCCTGTGCTGCTTGTCCAGCCTGAAGCATCAAAGGACCCCTTGCCTGATGAGCTTTTTAAAAAAGATTTATTTATTTATTTGAGAGAGAGAGAGTGAGGCAGAGAGAGAGGGAGAGCAGGGAGAGGGACAGAGAGAGAGGGAAAGAATCCTCAGACTGAGTCCCTGCTGAGCACGGAGCCCAACTCGGGGCTTGATCCCAGGACCCTGAGATCATGACCTGAGCTAAAACCAGGAGTGGGGCACGTAACCTACTGAGACACCCGGGTGTCCCAGATGATGAGCTTTTATTTGATCAGTAACAGGCACTAAAAGTGATCCAGGTCCTGAACTTCTTAGAATCCTGAAGCTCCTTTAGGTGAGCTTCAGACTTTTGTTTAAGCTGTGAACATTTCATTCAAATAAAGTCTTAATCTAGCCTAATATACACAACTGACAAGCAGGATGAGGACAGAGTAGGTATCTGCCCTGAAACCTGGCATGCGGTCATGTGTCTCCTGCTCCCTTGTTCTCTTTAGTCCGGAGGAGCAGTTTGAAGACACTGCCCCAAGAGAACCCCCCAAAACAGCCAGTATTCATGATAAAATAACGTTTATGGTTTGCCTCGATTAGTGATTATCAAACTGCTGCTCTCGTGAGAATCCCCTGGAAGACTTGGTAAGCACCCCAAGAGCTCTAATTCCGTGGGTCTGGGTTTTGACCTGGCGGTTCATATTTCTAACCAGTTCCCAGGTGATGCTGCTGGTCTGGGGACCACATTTTGAGAACCTCAAGTCTGGATCTGTTGAATGGATTCCACTGTTAGGTTAAGATTGGAAAATGCTGGGTTAAGAAGAATTAAACAGGTTTCTTCTGAAGTTTGTAGTGTTTAATGATAACAGTACATTTTCTGTCTCTAAGAGAAAGATCTAGTATTTTCACCCCCAGAACACCCTCCCCTGCCTTCCTTTTTCTTTTAAAAATAGAGTAAACAGAGTGCCTGGGTGGCTCAGTCGGTTGGTTGGGCGTCTGCCTTTGGCTCAGGTCATGATCTCAGGATCCTGGGTTGAGCCCTGAGTGGGACTCCCTGCTCAGAAGGGGGTCTGCTTCTCCCTCTCCTTCTGCCCCCCCCCCCGCTCATTTTTTCTCTCTCTCTCTTTCAAATAAATTAAATCTTTTTAAAAAATAGAGTAAGCATGGAAAATAGTATGGTGTTTGTGCCAAAGGTGGACTTTAGAAAAACTGGAACATAATCAGGGCAAAATTACACTTGAGATTTACTTCTGTTGCCCCAGAATTTGCCTTCTGTCCTAGGTACAGCTTTTCCTTTAAGAAACCAGCTGATCCCTCAGAATGAAAGTATCGGCCGTGAGCGTTTCTCTGTCCAAGGCCCCGTTCTTTCAGATGGTCTTGAGGGTGTTTGTGAGGGTTATGTCAGGGTGTGTATTACTACCCCCACAGTTGCTTTTCCTCTGCTCCCTCTCTAGCCAGGCCTCTTAATGAGCTGGAAAGGGCTCTGTGCCAGGAGTTAGGAGACCCGCCTAAGCTCTGCCTCTAACTAGCCACGAGCTCAGCTCTGGCCTCAGATTCTAATCTACAAACTGAGGAGTTTCGACCAGACACGTGCAGAGCTGCAGCCCTCATATTCTGCAGCCTGCCGGCAATGTGGACCAAGGGAATGATGGAGCACACAGAATGTATCGGATGTAAGGACCCTGCTGTCAGGGAGGCACTGGACTCACCACTTGCTCTGACTGTATCCTGAAGAGAAAATGGCTACAGACACTGGGCAAGGTCCCTTAATAGAGTCACACATCTAGCAACAGGACGGTCTCAATCTATCTCTGAGCCCGAAGAATGCTTTCCACTCTGCCCACTGCCATAGTGCTCTTACCGCCCAGCTTCTCCTTAAATGGTTTCATTTTTTTTTAACATTTCCTATGTGTCCTTTGAGACCAGGTAGATTTTGGACAAAATCTCAGCTAACTAGTTACTTGACCTGCATGATCCTTAGTTTCCTTCACTTTAAAAAGAAGATAATAATGTCCTCTTTGCATCTTTATCATGAGTATTATGTCAAGTGCTGAGCACAAAGTGTGGCTCGATATATAATAATTACATTGATTTATTCTGGAGTTATAACCCTTGTAGATAAACCTTTGTATTTGCCCTTTTCTCTTGAACAGTTAATTACAAGCATTTCTTGTGTTGCTCAGGATTTCCATATTTACATTTAGAGATTGTATCTGTTTTCACTAAGCAGATAAATAGTATTTACTCATCTCTTCTGCTGTGATTGATATTTAGATCCTATTGCTTATTTTATTACAGTTCAATGAATATAGATCTTGAAGCCAGATATAGCTGAGTTAAAATTTCTTTTAAAAAAAATTTTTTTTAAATATTTATTTATTTGAGGGAAAGGGAGAGAGAGAAAGCATGAGCAGGGAAAGGGAGAGAGAGAATCTCAAGCAGACTCCACACTGAGCATGGAGCCCAACACGGGGCCCAGTCTCTGGACCCTGAGATCATGACCTGAGCAGAAACCAAGAGTTGGATGCTTAACAGATTGCACCACCCAGGTGCCCTGCTGAGTTAAAATTTATTCTACTGCTATTTGGTTTTGGATTATTTTCTTGAATCTCCTGGCAATAATAAAACTTATTTTGAAGCATTGTTCTGAAGATTAAATAAGGCAAGCAGCAGCTATAAAACTCTTAACACTTTGCCAGGTGCATCATGCATTGTCAAGACATGCTAGCTCTTCTCCCCTTCAGCAGAGGGGCCGGGCTCAAGGTGCCTTTAAGGCAGGCCTAATGACGGCACTTGCTCCCAGCTCTTATCGTGGATCCAGGGAAACCTCACTGAGATTCTCTGCAGGCAGGCCTCCTGCTTGAACCTGCTGGAAGGACAGCAGGGACACTCAGGTCTCTACGGCAGATGCACGGCCTCAAACTTAAAAGTAATCTTTACTTCTTATTTTATTTCTAATTTGCTTTTCTAAGAGTGAAAGTTATTTTTCAAACATTATTCTGAATGAGTAGTCTGCTATATTTAGACGATTTGAAAAAAAATGTGGTTTAATTATGCTTTCACTAGTGGATACAGATGGAGACTACAAATGAGATTGTAGAGAATTATTTTTATTACTGGTTCAGAGGAGAGGGCAGAGGACCTTGATAGAGTTTAAGCTTGAGGAAAATCTGCATTACATTTACATAGGCAAGAGTTTATTATGTCCCAACAGAATGGGTCTGATTTGGGTAATTTTAGAAAATGCCACAATGGGACTAGAATCGTTACTCCGTGGTATAGGTGAATTTGTGACTGCCTTGATTTTTCTATTAAAATCAGATATCCATATGCAGTGTGATCTTAAGCTAGCAATTCCTTTCCTTTGTCTGGAAGGAGATAAAACAGCATAGAGCTGGATGCTAAGATGTAAATTGTAGAGAAGATGTCTGTAATTAACTTAGAAAGTACTGTTTGTGTTTAACTTCACCATAATTTTTCAGGATGAACAAATTGCACATTAGTGTAGGCAAGAAGTAAGGCTTTTAACAAGTGTAAATGTTTTTTCCCCCAGTCTCATTTTCTAAGATGAACCTGTGAACTTTTAACTTATACGTTGGTTTGGAGTAATTAGCCCCTGAATTGTCTAGCTTTTGAGACATAATTATTTAGAAAAGAGATGGACCATGGAGAGCACCCTGGTTTTCTGGAGTCATCAGACGAAGAATGATACCCTTCACTGAAAATCATACGATGATGCCCAAAAGGAGAATATAACATAGTCACGTAGATGTCTGGTAGGTACTTGAAATATTTGTGATTTTTTTTTGTTTTGCAAAAACCACAATATATTTTGTATGACTCTTTTTCCCCTAAATCACTTTTCCTGGTAGGTTTTGAGCACTTTTTTATCTTTACAAAGTTTGGAGAGTGAAAAGAATTCAAATTCTCTCCAACTACCAGGTAATCAAATGTTTTTAAAATCTCTTATATACTATTGTCCATATTACATAAGTCACCTACAGAAGATTAACTAATGAGTTTTGGGCAATCAAAGTGAACTATTGTCCAGGCCAAGGGTGAATTGCAAGCTATGACAATCTCTTGGCAGGATAACAACCGGAATAACCTGTAAGCTGATACACTGTAAGGAGGCATCTGGTTTTCCTCTTGGCAAGGCTCTGGATGCCAAAGCTAAGCTCCTTGGCTCACTTTTCTCTGACACTGCTCTTTAGATCCCAGGATTCTGACTGTCACTGCAGACCTGGTATGTAGCTTTTTAAAAAATGCTTTATACGTGTACATGAATCAAAATTCACAATGCGCTGAAAAGGGTAGGTGGCAGAGTAAGTTTCTGTCCCACTGCTGTCTTCCAGACACAGTCCCCTCTTCCAGAGGCAAGCCCTGGCAAGGGTTCCTTAGATGTCCCTCCGGAGATAAGCTGTGCATATCAAGGGCACTCGGACATACATTCTGCTTCTTTTATACATATGGTCATATAACACATACACTGAACTGCACCTGCTCTTTTTAAAACTTGATCAATTTTGGAGATTGTGCCACCATTATATAGAGCTGCCTCATTCTTTTTAAAGGCTGTTTAGTATTCATTGCATTGTATGGATGGAGCTTATTTACCACAGCCCCACTCCACCTGTGGATGTTTATATGATTTTCAATCTTTTGCTAATACAAACAGTGCTGCATTGAATGAATCTGTACATTCATTGTTTTGCATACATCAGCATATCTGGCAGATAGGTATTCCTAGAAGCAAAATTGCTGGTCAAATGATACATGCATTTTTTTATTTTGACAAATGCTGCCAAACTGCAGTATACCTTGTGTAAGTTATCCACCCACTGGCCGAGTATGAGAGCAGTATGTGCTTTTTAAGTCCTACACATGGCCTTTGTCATTGAGGGTTGTATTTTTCTGAACCGGGCTACAGTCCAGAACCTTTGTGCTAACTCACGTTACATCAGTGACTTTCTGTCTGTGACCAGGACTCATTCTCCAACACCCCGGGACACTGTATTTTATTCCAACCATTTGAAAGCATTGCTTACAACCTGAATAGGAAATAGACATATTTTTGTGTTTCCTCATAGAAGAGGGAATCAGGGGGAGGTTCTGATGCTTGAAAGCCCCTGAGTTTTGGTAACGTGATTAGTTTATTTTCCTTGATTTGAGTATCATCATAGGAGGGAATCATCCCAACCTTCAGTAAAGAAACAAACTGAAGTTTTGACCTTTAAAGCTACAGTGTTGGTGGTGTCTTACTGTTATCACTTCACCACTGAGCCGCTCTCTCTGCTAAGCAGACATCCCATGCTCACCGCAGGGTCTGGCTACCTGCCTCCTCTGGGGGCAGCTGCATCCCTGCAGCACCTTGCCCCTCGCTCCTCGCTCCTCGGCTTCCTTCCTTTCTCTTCCTCACCTGCATTTCCTCTCCTTCTTATCCAAACAGCTTTTTACAACGCCTGTTAGAACTTAATCACTTCTCCCTAAGCCACTATCATAACATGGCAGGTCCAGGCACAAACCAGGGCGAACTCTCTTTGATTTTTATATCTATAGATCTCCCTCCTGTGCTTGCTATTTTATAATCTGTGCTGTAGTTTGTATTCCAAACTTCTAAAACGTTAAGAGCCCTTTTTGTTCAGTTATGTAAAGCACCTAGTTCACAGTGCTGTATTTTAATCAAATTGATATATTTAAAATATATATATATATATATTAGAATTGTGGTTCTGCATACAATTTGTATAAATTGAATTCAAAAGTGCTTAAATTTGGTCAAGTAAGTATAGCTTTTTCTTCTTCTTCGTTTTAAATCTATTTACTGATTCCAAGTAGTGAAAAAAATAATTATTTTAACTTAAATATATTTATAGCTATAAAACTATGATAGCATTTCTGTGGGTTGTTTCCCCAGTACAGTGTTCACTAATCCTGAGCATAGACTTAAATGTTCCCATGTATACTTGCTGTCCTTGGAACGATCTGTCCAGGTGAACAAAATGGGGAGCTACCAAGGACGCTGTCATGATTGCTGTTTGGTACCATTCCTTTCGACATCTGTTGCCATGATAAGGGATTACTCTAGCCACCTTCGTGATACCTAGAACAGTGCTACTCAAACAATGGCCCACAGACTAGTGCTTTTCTTACCTGACTGCAACAAAGTAAGTACAGGAATTGGAAATAAGTGTTCAGAAGCTTGTATATCATCTGACAGTGTTGAATCAATTTTTGGATCGAGCTTATATTTTTTCTATGTCCTTTTAAAATCTTTTTTCCCCCTAAACACTCATTTTATTTTATTTGCAAAATATGAATCTATCACAGATTAGGTTTTTGAAAATAATCTGGAAAATTCCTCAAATTTTAGTGACTGCCTAACTTGTAAGGCAGATGCATTGCTCTAAAAGTCGTTGCCTTGGCTTGCTTTCATAGTGTGACAAGTGTGATATCCTCATGTAAAACTTCAGGAAATGAGACGCAATGACAAAATTCCTCGCCTGCGGCTGCTGCATATACCAAAATTAAATCTTCCCTTCTCATTTCTGTCATCAGAGTATGAGGCCTCATCTGCTTTTCATGATATGATATATTTATTTATTTATTTTTTAAAAAAGATTTTATTTATTTTTTCGACAGAGATAGAGACAGCCAGCGAGAGAGGGAACACAAGCAGGGGGAGTGGGAGAGGAAGAAGCAGGCTCATAGCAGAAGAGCCTGATGTGGGGCTCGATCCCATAATGCCGGGATCACGCCCTGAGCTGAAGGCAGATGCTTAATGACTGAGCCACCCATGAGCCCCATGATATGATATTTTAATTAGAATCTGAGAGAGTGAGTGGAATAAGAGAAAATTAGTCATGAAAAGAACATTGCATTTTCCTACCCTTCGTAGAAAAGTGCAGTAGCATTTTCTCCCATGTTATTTTTCCTTTAGCTCCATTTTCTAAAACTGAAGTACTTTGGAAGATATTTAGGAGAATTATAACACAATGGATTCATGCTCAGAAAAAGTTCTCTGTGGGGTACCTGGGTGGCTCAGTCGGTTAAGTGTCTGGCTTTGGCTCAGGTCATGATCCCAGGGTCCTATTGGGCTTCTGTTCAGTGGGGAGTCTGCTTCTCCCTCTCCCTCTGCTCCTCCCCCTGCTCGTGCTCTTTCTCTCTCTCTCTCTAATAAATAAATAAAATCTTGAAAAAAAAGAAAAAATTCTCTGTGTTGGATATTTTTATTTTATTTTTTTACTCTTTTTTTTACTCCTTTAAAATTTATTTTTTTACTCTTTTAAAATTTAAATTCAATTTCTTAACATACAGCGTATTATTATTTTCAGAGTTAGAGTTCAGTGGTTCATCAGTCTTATATAACACCCAAGGCTCATCACATCACATGCCCTCCTTAAAGTCCATCACCCAGTTACCCCATCCCCCCACAGCCCTCCCTTCCAGCAACCCTCAGTTTGTTTCCTATGATTAAGAGTCTCTTATGGTTTTGTGCTGGATGTTTTTAAATGTTGGTGGAACGTATATAAAATAATAATATTTGGGGAAATTTGCAGGTGTTACAATGTCAGCCTCAGGGAGAGTTTTGGGTTTCTGTACCAGCCAAAGTACAACCAAGGAGCCAGAATAAGCATTGACAATGTTGCCTGTTCCTTTTTTTTTTTTTTAAAGATGTTATTTATTTATTTATTGGGGTGGGGGGGCAGAAGGAGGGAGAAGGAAAGAATCTCAAGCAGACTCCACTCAGTCTCACCCCAAGATCATGACCCCGAGATCGTGACTTGAGCCGAAACCAAGAATCAGAGACTTAACCCACTGAGCCACCCAGGCACCCCAGCAATGTCACATGTTCTGATTGACAGCCTTCCCCTATGCAGCAAGCGTTAGCTGTGGGAGCAGAGTTGATAGGGGTTAGGAGGTCAGTCATAGAGGTCCAAATGATGTTTGAAGCAAGAAGAACTGAGAGGGGTGTTACATGGTGGAGAGAATGAAATCAAAAGAGAGAAGACTGGAAACGGTGGGGATAGGCAGGAGGCCAGCAGGCTGCCTGGGCCTTGAGGCTCCTGGTGGCAGGTTCCATGGGTGGACCACTTCCATTTACAAGGGCCAGGAGTCAAGTACATATTTGGATCCTAGCATAAAAAATTTATTAGCCTTTGATTGAAGAGCACTTGATGAAAGTTTTTACTTTACCTTCTATCACCATTTCCAGCAACTCCTCTTTTACACTGGAAAAAATAAATACAGTTACAAGTTTATCATTCACAAAAGGTTGTGTGTCCTTCATATGTTAAAAACATGTAATATGATTCTTTCTGCCTTGATGAAAAAATGTGGGTGCAATTGTCTTTTTATAATTATGGTGTTATGTGTGTGCTGAAATTTCCCCATAAAAGTGTGATCTAAAATGATCTGAAAGGATAACTCTTCTGGAAGTATTGTTAAAATAGACTTAGAAATAATTTTTAAAAAGTGGAACACTTCCCCAAATCTTTTATTGCCCCCAAATTTTAATCTCTGCAGTCTTTTCCAGTATCCTCTCATCCTAGATCTTTCAGATGTGACTGTCTTGCCTAATTTTTGGATCTGGGAGGAACATTTATATGTTAAGAATCACTTACCCATTTGTCATACTGACCATTATTGCTAGTATATACAATTAGTAAGGATTTACTGAGTGCTTACTGTGAGGTTCTAGGTCTGTCACTGAGATTACAGAAGAGGTGCCCTTTGTTCATTCATTCATCCACCAACCGGTTTAAGCATGGTGACAGGAGCTTGGGACAGGTCCCATCTTATAAGGAACTGACAGACTTTGTAAAATGAAAATACATCTTTTAAATGTATTATGAGGATTAAATGAAATAATGTTTCTAAAGCATCTGAAACAGATACTCTGAATGAGTATTTTCCCCCAGGACTGGCAAAGATAGCTTTTAAGAAGTTTTTGCAAATCATTGTGAAGATAAGCTGAATCTTGCTTAATATCGAATGTTAATTTACTGATTTAAAAAAATCCAAGGGGCAAACACATTAAAGTAATTTCTTCTTCTGTAATATCAATAGGAAACACCAAATTGAGAGATTGCAAAAAATGAAGAGTTAGAGTATTAGAAATCAGTCACATGTAAAAGAATTATAGAAGAGCTTTTTAAAAAATATGTAGGGGCGCCTGGGTAGCGCAGTCATTGAGCGTCTGCCGTCGGCTCAGGGCGTGATCCTGGGGTCCTGGGATCGAGCCCCACATCGGGCTCCTCGGCTGGGAGCCTGCTTCTTCCTCTCCCTCTCCCCTGCTGTGTTCCCTCTCTCGTTGGCTGTCTCTCTGTCACATAAATAAATAAAATCTGTAAAAAAAATATGTAAAAGTAATATTTTATTTTCAGATGCTTTCTTCTTGAATGTTGGCTTTTAGTCATTCTTGACATTTTACCTGGAGAAGGGGAGACCATCATGTCAGTGACTAATCTTGGCTCTTCATTATTTCCGTGAACTCTTAGGAAGTTCAGTCTGAACGTCAGAAAGAATTAATATCACAGTAACTCAAGTCTAAGAAGACAAAGCTGGTGCTCCCCCCGGAAACATACACAATCCTTCCACCTGCCCCCTGAAGTCTGATAAATCTTTCAACTACAGTTTTTTTTTTGGTCAGTTGTAGTGTATTGGACGTGAATTTGAATCTGATCGGATTTCCTTATGCAAAAAGTGGGCATTTTTGTGTGTGTCTTCTGAATAGGAGTGATTCCAAAATTGGAAAATCAGCTGCAAAGAAAGCCTACAGATTTATGACAGTGTTTTTTCTATATTAAGGGGAAATGCCTCCAGTTTCATAATTCTTTCTTTACCTAGAAGTAATAACTGACATTTGTAACAATTTCCTTGCTTGACTGATACTATTGCCTGAAGCTTTTTGAGGATATTGTACTCTATTTTATTTTCCCAGTGCTATTCAATAAAACTTTTTGCTATGACAGAAATGTTCTATATCTGTATAGTGCAGGGTGGTAACCACTACCCACATGTGGCTTTTGAGCGTTTGAAATTTGGCTATTGAGCTTGCATAACTGAGAAATGAATTTTTAATTGTATTTAATTTTAATTAATTTAAATGTAAACTTACATAGCCACCTGTGTATAGTGACTACCATATTGAACAGTGCAATTGAAGACCATAAATATTAATTCACAAGAGTTTAAACAGGTTTTTATTTATTTTATTTTTTTTTTAGATTTTATTTATTTATTTGGGAGAGAGAGACAGCCAGCGAGAGAGGGAACACAAGCAGGGGGAGTGGGAGAGGAAGAAGCAGGCTCCCAGCAGAGCACAGAGCCTGATGTGGGGCTCGATCCCAGGACATGCCCTGAGCTGAAGGCAGATGCTTAAGGACTGAGCCACCCAGGCGCCCCTAAACAGGTTTTTAAAACAGGTTTCACCATAGACAATATTGAGGAGGTTGGTGACTGGAGATTCTGGTTTTGCAAAAGGTTTTTTTTTTTTTTAAGGGTGGGGAGGGGCAGAGAGAGGATCTTAATCCAGTATGGGGCTCGATCTCACAACCCTGAGATCACCTGAGCTGAAATCAAGAGTTGGGTGCTTAACTGACAGCCACCCAGGTGCCCCTGGTTTCGTGAGATTTTATCTCAATATTCCTTTGGGTGTCTTGATCTCAGCTCAGATCTTGATCTCAGGGTTGTGAGTTCAAGCCCTGAGTTGGGCTCCACACTGGGTGTGAGCTTACTTTAAAAAAAAACATTCCATTGAGTGTGAAATTTCAAAAAAAAAATCTTTATAAGTTAGATTACAAAGTGTTTCTTCTTTCAATCTTGACTTTTGTTTTGCCTTTCCTATTTTCCCATATTTTTTCAAGTTGGTAAACTCAACCAAAAGCATTTTTCAGATATAATAAAAATTAGGCCAACAGCTACATCATTTCTAGCCGTATGTTCTTATGAGCAAGAGACAGACGGGGGTGGGGGGGGATGAATGAGTAGGCTCAACTTTGAGCCAGCCTTAAATGTTTGTTACTTAAACTGACTTGGCTTTAAGAGCACAGTGGGAGGCCCAAGATGATTTCACTTAATTTCTTAGAATGCATGTCATATGCCGTTTTACTTGTTAATGGCATTTCTTTTTCCTTCATGTTTCATGATCTTATTCCATGTGCTTACAAACTGCAACTGAACTTTTCAAAAAAATTTTTTTAAAGATTTTATTTATTTATTTGACACAGGAGAGAGAGTATAAGCAGGGAAAGCAGCAAGCAGAAGGAAAGGGAGGAGCAGACTCCCTGCTGGGCAGGGAGCCTGATGCGGGGCTCAATCCCAGGACCCTTGGATCATGACCTGAGCCGAAGGCAGATGCTTAACCATCTAAGCCACTCAGGCACCCCTCAAAATTTTTTAATTAAAAAAATATTTTAATTGACATATAATTAATATACAGTGTTATATTAGTTTCAGGTGTACAATATAGTGATCCAATAATTCTATAATTACTCAGTGCTCATCACAAGGAGTGCACTCTTCATCCCCTTCACCTATTTCACCCATCTCCCTACCCACCTTCCCTCTGGTAACCACCAGTTTGTTCTCTGTACTGAAGTCTGTTATTGTTTCTCTCTCTATCTATCTTTGTTAGTTTGTTCATTTGTTTTGTTTCTTAAATTCCACTTATGAGTGAAATCATATCGTATTTGTCTTTCTCTGTCTGACTTATTTCACTTAGTATTATCTGAGTCCATCCATGTTGCTGCAAATGGCAAGATTTCATTCTTTTTTATGGCCAAGTAATATTTCATCTTCTTTATCCATTCATCTCTTGATGGACACTTGGGTTGCTTCCATATCTTGGCTATTGTAAATAATGCTGCAATAAACGTAGGGGTGCATATATCTTTTCAAATTAATGTTTTGTTTTGTTTGGGTAAATACCCAGTAGTGGAATTACTGGATCATATGATGTTTCTATTTTTAATTTTTTGAGAAACCTCCATGCTGTTTTCCACAGTGGCTTCCCCAATTTGCATTCCCATTAACAGTGCACTTGGTTCCTTTTTCTCTACATCCTTGCTTGTACTTGTTATTTCTTGTCTTTTTGATTCTAGCCATTCTGACAGCTATGAGGTCATATCTCATTGTGGTTTTGATTTGCATTCCCCTGATGAGTGATGCTGAGCATCATTTCATGTGTCTGTTGGCCGTCTGGATGTCTTCTTTGGAAAAATGTCTATTCAGGTCTTCTGCCCATTTTTAAATTGGATTGTTTGTACAACTAACCTTTTTAAAAAATTAAGATTGAATTTTTAAAAGGAGCTGGGATGCATTTATCCATAGTAGTATCTCTTTGCCTTCCTTTTTAACACCAAAGCACCATTATATTTTTTTAAGATTTTATTTTTAAGTAATCTCCACACCCAACGTGGTTTTCGAATTCACAACACCGAGACCAAGAGTCTTATGCTGTACTGACTGAGCCAGCCAGGTGCCCCTCAAAGCACGATTTTATATTGTAGAACATTTTTATTTCCCTAAAGAAAGTTGTTTGTTGATTAACTGAAGACTATATTTGCCAATTTGCCTTCTTCATATATATAACATTTCAATTAAATGGAATATTTCCAATCAGGAGCTTCTGGTTGATCAAAAGCAAATGAAAAAATTTCTCATACATTCATCATTTATTTATGATCATCTATTACATGCCAGGTATTGTTCTTGGTAATGGGAACACAACGGTGAACAAGATAGACAAAATTCTCATCCTCACAGAGCTTAAATTCTAGCAGAATCCTTTTTGTTTCCACTTCCATAGATAATTTTTCTAAAATATCTATTTCCCTTCACTTTTCAAGTACATAGATGACCATGCTCTTGTGTGTTTGTTTGTTTGGTTCTTATTACTAAGATTTCTGAGTTGCCTTAAACCCTCATCCCTCAGTACTGTTGGTGTTGAACCAAAGTTCTACTCTGATGCACTTCGGGAGCCCTTGAGCAGATACTGATGCTGCGCCTCATGCCCCATCCAGGTTTAGTGTTCAGCCGTGGACACGAGCTTCGGTATGTTATCATCACGCCAGGTGACTGTGATGTGCTGCCTGAGTTGAGTACCACCAGCATAGAAAGGCTTGAGGGATATGGAGCCAGCAGATATACCAGAAGATACTTTAATGCCTGATGATATCAACTTGTTTTGTTCTGATTTGTGATTGCAAATTGAGATGTACAAGAAGCAAAAGAGAAATGGGATTGAAGGTTCTGTTTCCCGAAAACCTAACATTCTATTTACCTAACATTTTAATTATTATATTATATTTCAGGTTAGGGTTTTGAAGACGAACAAGGAACGAGCCCTGTTTCCTATGAATTTAGTCTAGTAGGGGAGTTCACAAACTGTGTCTGTGAAGGGCCATATAGTAAATATTTTTGGTTTTATGAGCCATACAATCTCTATCATAACGACCTACCTCTGTTGTAGTGAGAAAGCAGCCATAGGCAGTGCGTAGACAAATGGGTGTGTCTGCGTTCCAGTAAACTTGATTTACGAAAACAGGCAACGGTCTGGATTTGGCTGCAGGCCTAGTTGCCAACCTCTGGTCTAGTAGGAGAAAGAGAAATAAGTCAACAATTACTATAGAGCGGAACATGTGATCAAAGCAAGCACAAGTACTTCAGTAACACGGAGAAGGGACATGGAATAGGACGGGGTTTTACCTGAGAGACTTAAGGAAGGTTCTGGAGGATGCTGTTCAAGTGGATTATAAAGCGCAGGTTGGAGTTTGAAGAAAGGGAAAGGAAAGGTTGCTTTAAACAGGGACAAACGTGCAAAGCATGGGCATGTAAACAGCACTGCCTCTTCTGGAAACTCAAAGGAATCCACAGGTTGCCTGCTTGGGCAGGAGGATGTGGTGAAGAGAGTGGCTGGGCCGTATTCTGATGGGCCTTGGCTGGGATGTGAGAAACACTGGGCGTGGAGCTGAAACCCTTGGGGGAAGCAAATAAAGGATTTTAAGCAGGCAAGAGTAATTTGTTGGCTGCCTGTTGGAAAGGAGATGCGGTACCTGTACTACTGTGGTAAACCAGCTGGAAAACAGCGAGTGACCAGCGTTTCCGGGATGGCTGCGTAGGAGCGCCGTTCAGACGCAGAATCTCTCGTCTTGGTGACTGCTTGCACCTAAGGATAGATGAGGAAGAGACACCTCAGACAACTTCCATATTTCTGGCTTGGGTGACCGGATGGTATCATCTACGTGGACGGGAGGAGTAACCTTGGGGAGGGGTAAAGATGATGACTTCAATTCAGGACTTTGAGTTCAGGGTAAATGCGTGACCCCAAAACATAGCTTCCTAGTAGAAAACGCATTGCTGCTTAACTGTACTTGGAGATCGGGAGTCAGCATGCCGCGTAATAGATAAGGCCATACATTTAGATTAGGTCACCCGCAGAGAGCCTGTAAGGTGACAAAACAGACAGTAGTGGATAAGGCCTTGGGTGATATGCACATTTGGAACCAGAATTCTAAAGGAGCAGTCAAGTGGAGGTGGGAGGAAACTGGAAGACAGGCTGTTACCCGGGCTGAGGGGAAAATTTTCCAGGAGGCTGCAGGCCCTGGTGAGAGAAGCGTCTCTGGGGTTCTGGAGGATGGATCCTTTGCAGAGAAGAAATGTGAGGCCGTAGAGGCAGGGAGTTAGACGGCACTCCCCAGAAACTTAGCTGAAATGTGGGCAGCTCAAACACTGTTGCTGGCACTGTAAGTCGGTAGATGTTTCTCAAGGGATGTTTGGAAAACTGTATTGAGAAATTTGACCATTTAACAGCAAGTTATCCCACTCTTAGAAAAACCATGCCAGGAAAAATAATCAGATGCTCTGTAGTTGGCAATGGTGAACAAAATTTCCGAAATGACATTTGGGTCATCTAATTTGATTAATTCCAAGAGACATACCCTGTAAATGCTTACCGATATGAATGACATGGTTCATTTTAATTGTTTTACCCTTTGACCGTGGCCTCAGACCAAATTTGTTCTGTTTGAGTTAGCTTTGTAGGTGTTAGATTTTTTAAATTAAGAAATATTGAAAATACTGAACATTACGGAGTATATAAGGAATACACATGTACCCATTACCCAGACTGAAAAGATGTTAACATTGTGTCATGTCTGCTTATGATTTTTTAATCTGACGTTACAGATCTGCATTAAATCCCCTTTATGCCCTTCTCCAGTCCTATTCCCCTCTCTCCCTCCCCACTTCACGGTTGATATTTATGCTTCCTGGCTTTGTTTTATTACTCGCCTATGTGTAAATCCATATATAATTTATAGTGTTGTTTTACATTCTTTAAACTTCAGATAAGTGCTGTCCTACTGTCCATATTATTCTTCAATTTGTGGTTTTTACTCACCAGTCTTTTTGAGATTTATTTATGGTCATATATTGTACCTTTATTTCTTTCAAAAACTTCATTCTGTAGTGTTTTGTTACCTGACAGAACCTCAATGTATATATTTATTTTCTGTTGGTAAGCACCCGGACTATTTCCTGCACTCCTCTGTTCAAGTTCCTCACTTATGAAATGGAGCTGATAAGAGTATCAACCTCATAGGGGCTTTTGAGGATTACATTGATTCATATATGTAAACCACTAGCTCAGCCCCTGACACACAATAAAGCATCCAAAGTACATTAGCTATTCTTATCAGTATGACCATTAATATTATTATTAAACTCTTTCCAAATCTTTGTTGTCATAGATATTGTACATCTCTCCTTGTATCCATGCATGTTTCTTTTTTATTTAAAAATTTTTTTATTTTTATTTTTAAAGATTTTATTCCTTTGAGAAGGAGAGAGAGAGAGAGAGAGAGTGCATGAAGTGGGGGGAGGGGCAGAGGGCGAGTGAAGCAGACTCTGTGCTGAGCAGGGAGCCTGACATGGGGCTCGATCCCAGGACCCCCAGATCATGACCTGAGCTGAAGGCAGACGCCCAACTGATTGAGCCATCCAGGCAACCCCATGCATAAGTTTCCTTAGCATATACAACTAAAAGTTGAATTTCTGGTTGAAATGTGTGTTTAACTCTGCTGTTTTGGATGTTCCCCATATCCTTTCTAAAGAGGTGGTACCATTTTTTCTTCTACCTACAACCCATGAAAGTTTCTTCTTCCTTGTCAACACTTGGTATTATCAGACTGTCATTTTTGCCAACCCTCTTGCTATCGAAATGGTATACCGTTGTTTGTTTTAATTTGCATTTTCCTTATGTGTAGTGAGGTTGAGATGAGAATCTTTTCACATTTCTTTTTGACCATTCAGGTTTTCTTTTACGTTAATTTTCTGCCCACTTTTCAATTGGGTTGTTATCTTTCTCTTATTGCATAGTAGGAATTTGTTATATATTTAAATGCTAATCTTTTGTTTGTCGTATCTTGAATTAAAAATGACTTATTTTTTTTAATTTGAAAACATTACTTTTATCAAAGCACTTCATGCACGAGGTAAAAAAAACAAATAAAATGGTACAGAAGAGATCGACAAAACACAAGTCTCCTGCCTCACCCCTCCTCCCCATGCCCATGCCCACGCCCACTCCCCAGAGGTGGTTTCTTTCTACCGTTTGCGCTTGTAGTTCTCCTGATCGTTTTTTTCCATAAGTACTTGTACCTTGTATCTTGATATATCAACGTGAACAATATCTCTGTGTTCTGTGCTGTGAAAGCTAAGTCTGGCCTCACTGTTCTCAGCCTCATTCTCAATTATTACCATTCGTCTTCCTGGACAGTTGCTCCCATCTCTCATACATGTCACCGAAATTTGTTGAGATCCCTTATCTTTGAGGGATAAACTCTTCTCTTTTTATCTTAACTATGGGTTTATTAGCTTATTTCCTTATTCGTTTCGTTCTCTGCTTTGATTATTTCACTCGGGAGCACTGATAAGAGGCAAATGTATTTGTTCCATCCAACAGCTCTCCCCAGAAATTATCAGCAGTAGCCTAGAGCCGGGTTTTTTTATGTCTTATTTATGGTTTTTCACATTTTGAATATTTATGGAACTGAAATTAGAGTCTTCTAAATTACGTTTTTGTGTGACTCCAATTGAACAGTTAGGGGCAAAGTGAACTTTCAGACTTTTTTTGAGCTTTTTCATAAGCAACTCTTTCTGGCCTACCTACCAAAGCTGTCTGTTGAGAATCGCTTCTTACTCATGGCAATGATGGCTTTTGCATAACCTTCATTCCAACTGGGTTTGGGATTTAGTATCATTGTGGGGAAGAATAATGTTTTTCTTTGCTTCTGAGCCTCTGAGATGTAAGCCCATCTTTTCCATTAGCTGTTCCTCATGTTAGGCTGTGGATTCCCCTGAATGATAAAGAGCTTCATTGAATTTTCCCTTCCTACTCAATTTCTTTATAAATTAAAGGGAGAAGAATAGCCAGGAGACAAAAAGGCTTTTGTATACAGAAAGTAATAGCTGTACATTGTGAAAACATGCAGTTTTGAGCTAGAATCCTTGATCTTCAGTCCTATTTTAATTTTGCTGTCTGGTGATTGGTGTTCTCTCCAGAACTAAATATTATCTGACTTGGCCAGTTCCTCTGTCGTAAACTGAAATCCGTTCCTTTCTTTCCTCATGGCATTATCCTCTGAAGATGAGATATGCACACATGAATATGAATAAATGTGAAAAAACCTTTTAGAGCAATTGTAGAAATGATTAAAGTAAAAAATTGATCGGGAGGACATTTATCTATTTAGAAGAAATTTAGAGGCTAAAACGTTCACCACATTTTTGTGAGATCAGCCAAATGTTCGCCGTGGTTATGGCTGGGTAGAGTGACTACATGTGATTTGTGTTTTCTTCTTTTCACTTGTCTACATTTTCTGTAATGAATGAATGTATTTTCTGAAATAATATACAAAATTTTGGTTGTTCTCTATTTAAGGCAGGTGCCTTCTGTGAGATATTGCTGTTACTGCACTAGTTCCCCACTACAATATCTTGGTTTTGGACAACTGCTGCTTAGTATCTTAGTTTCTCTTCCTCTGAGAAATGTTCCTGGCCTCAAGCAGGGAAGCTGTCATTCTGCTCTGTCACGAAGGCTGCAGGACTGTCGTTTTTATGGTGTCCACGGGTCAGTCATGCTTACTGGGCATCCCATGTGCTGCCTTCTGTGAGAAAATACAAAGAGGTTTATGTGGGGAAATAATCAAATCAGCTGGGGACTCCCTTCAAAAGACCGATCACTTTTAACTTCTGAGAGCTTTATGAGTCAATCCATTGAAACCGGCGTCCTGGATACTGGCCGCGTCCAGGGTGGTGTGCTGGGTGCCGCACAGATCTTCAGGGAGATTGGTTCACGGCCAACACTGGCTTCCAGGAGTTTGGGGGTCACACTGGAAAGATAAGACTGGAGTGTGTGAAAATAATAAAAAGAGAGAAATGCAAGTTTAGTACAATTATCCAAAAATTGTCACGCAGCTGTACTTAGGCCCTGAGCAATGGGGCAGGTGCTAAATGCCATCAGAAGGAAGAGCTCACCGGGGGGCCTGAGTGAACTATAGGATTGCATGGAGTTGGATGGACGTGAGCTGAAAGTGGGGGCTACGAGGGCTTCCTAAGGCCTGTATTCAGTGATCCTGGAATGTTATTTCTGGTACGTGCCATTGGTCAAAGCAAGTCACAAAGCCAACCAAGATTCAAGGGCAGGGAAGTGGCCTCCATGGATTGAAGGGAGGGATAGCAAAGGTGCATTGCAGACGGGCGTGGTCACAGACGAGTGTAATTCCCTAGAGCCATTTTAGACAACCCTGCACAACAGCTTGTGGTAAAACTCTGACACAAGTTCCAGCCCTTGATTTGTAAAAGAGAGCTTTGGGAACTCTTTCTCTCCTGTGTAACTTATCATGTTGAAACAAAATGTAATTTTGCATTACAAAATTTTGTTATTTCATTGTATTTAATGTAGAAGGTAATAATGTATAGGTGGGTATGGTCTGGTTTAACATAAAAGGGTTATTGATTAATGACCATTGATAATCAAGCTGCTCTTATTAGTGCTGTCCTCACTTGTGTTCACCTGCCAAAATTTAGGTATCGCTGACATCCAAGGTGCTGGATGATAGAATGGAAAGGGCGAGAGTGTTGGAATGAGACGGATTCCAGATTTAGATTCCAGGCTCTGGTGCATATGAGCTCTGTGACTCTTTCAGCCTTCGTGTCCTTATCTGTGAGGTGGGGTTAAAGTGCACTGCCCCGGCCCGTTTGTCAGTTGTTGCTGCTAGTTCTAGACCTCTATGCTGAAGGAATTTAATTTTCATTCAGTTTTTAGAAACCAGTACTTCTAGTTAAACGTTACAATCTGACTTTATTCAGTGCAGTGCAGTGTATTTTGTTTCTGATCTTTTCTATCAACCTCTCAGTGGCCCACACTTTTAAAATAAAAGTGTATTGTTACATATTCTCCCTGAGTTGACATTTCTAGAACACGAATTCTTTAGTTAAGCCTTTTTGTTTTGGTAGAAGGAGGCCTCCGGAGCCTGGACAGTGTCGGGTTTCTCACCAGGGTGCCCAAATCTGTAAGTGGGCCACAGGTGGGGCACAAGGGCGGCCTCTGCAGATGGATTGCTCCTCTAAGTGACACAGTCCGCTCAGTTCAATAAGCACTTTTCTCCCCCTGAGCAGTTTGTGCTTAATTACTGAAGACTTAATCATGAAACCGGGGCATTGTGAAAGATCTACGATCAATAATTACAAAATAATCATAATAATGATTACTATTTATTGAGTACTTAATATATGCCAGGAACTATGTTAAGTGCTTTACATGCATTATGTCATTTATTCTCAGAACAATACTATGAGATAGGTGCTGTTGTTATTCTCATTTTTTTTTTAAAGATTTTATTTATTTATTTGACAGAGAGAGAGACAGCCAACAAGAGAGGGAACACAAGCAGGGGGAGTGGGAGAGGAAGAAGCAGGCTCGTAGCGGAGGAGCCTGATGTGGGGCTCGATCCCATAACGCCGGGATCACGCCCTGAGCCGAAGGCAGACGCTTAACCGCTGTGCCACCCAGGCGCCCATGTTATTCTCATTTTTAAAACCTGAAAAATGACATAGCAATTTATGAAAGTAGCATAGTATGTTGTAGAAGGTTACAGAATACCAATAGGCAAGTACAAGAGTGAAAACACCTTTTCCCCATCATTCAGAAAATTTGATTGTTAACATCTTTTTATGTGAACTTCTGGAATTTAGAAAACCTCTTCATTTTCTACCCAACCTAACTTTAAGACTATTATCTGGAAATATAAAAAAGAAATTTCCATATTAGAATGTAAAATTTTTTATGAGAACATTGGCCCTTTCTTCCTATTTGCATTACTGCTCTAGCAATCCTCAACAACCCTAAGTCTTTTTTTTTAAAGATTTTATTTATCTATTTGAGAGGGTGAGCACACAAGTGGACGGAGGGAGAGGGAGAAGCAGGCTCCCCACTGAGCAGGGAGACAATGCAGGGCTCCATCCCAGGACTCTGAGATCATGACCCGAGCCTAAAGCAACTGATGAACCGACTCAGCCCCCAGGGTCCCTGACAGCCCTGAGTCTTCAATGAAGCCAGCTGAACATTAGGCTGTATTCAGGGAGGGGTAAAAAAGAGAAGCACATAAATGCATTGAAACAAAGCATTGTTCCAGTGTATCAGTTAGTTATTTCCGGGGAGCAGTCACCAACTCTCCTTGGCAGAAACAAGAGTATACCCTGATTGCACATTTTGGGGTCAGCTGGAGTGGCTCTTCTTAGGCTGAGGTGTCTCATCTTGGGGCCCCGGCTAGAGGGTTAATGGCTACCTTGGTTCATTCTCTTCACAATCATGGCAACAGTGGTAGGGTACAAGCCCAACTGTATAAACATCTGTCTGCTAACATCCCAGGGGACCAAAGCAAGTTCAGTGTCAAGCCTGAAGTTAAGGGTTAAGGAAAGACATACCTGCTATGAGTGTCCTTAGTCCTGAGGCCAAGGCAAGGGTATGGATGCATAATACTACTATGGGGGAATGAAAAATTAAGACTAATAATTTAATCTACCATCCCCACTTTCATGTGTATGTTTATTTATTCATCTACCCTACAAATAACAAATATAAATATATACACAGAGGCATATACATGATATGCATATGTATACACATATATACAAGATAAAACATGTAGCTATGTGTAAAAAAGATTTATGAAACATGAAAATGGTTGGCATATGGAAGCAGGGTGATCAGTTGGAGAAACTAGTATAATGTACCTGAAAAACCCAAGTAAGAGTAAATATAAAAGCATTTCAGGGACAGGACCAACAGAAATTTGACAATAGATTGGACACAGGGAACCAGGGAGGTGGAAATGAAGGGTAAGATGGAGTAAAGGAGAAGATATTAAAATTTTCTACAGTTCTGTGTGCCCAGGGAAAGTGGGGAGACCATAGTAGAACCGACCAGGAGCAGGAAGGGGTGAAGGGGGGCTGGAAGACAGCAGTTGGTCTTACTTCCCATGGTTAGGTTTCAGATATCAGCAAACATCAAATTGGTCATGTCCTCAAAATGATTGGACTTTGGTGGCGTGTTGAGACAGGAGCACTAGTAATCTTTGTTTGTGACCATGCACGAGTTTCTAATGTCTCTTCCAGCTCTTAAGTTCTGTAATTCTTTGACCTTTATAGAGACATACAGCTGGAGCAATATGAACAAAACATTTCTCCAAGGAGTGCAAATAGAAAAGAATAAGGCTTATACATCGGGGGACAAATGTTGTCCTATGGATAACTGCTCTTGGCCAACCTAGTGTTGTTGTTCTTGTGCCTTTTTAATTATTTTTGTTTTTGTTGTTTAAATTTGAGAACATACCAAGGCTGGATATACTTCTCTAGTCTAGCCCTAGACCTGACCAACCCTCCTGTCTTAGAGTGACCCACTTCTCACATTTACATCATGTCCTAGTCCTGGAAGACATTTGGGATTTTGACCCCTGCTCTGGGTCTTAGGGCTAACTGCTGATGGGAAGGTAGAAAATACTCAAGGAAAATCAGGAAAAAACAGAGGTGGGCAATCACTGAGTCATGAAAGTTGGGATTAAACAGGCTTTTAAAGAAGTGCTAAAATTTGGTGATTGGTCCAGAAAGCTGAAAACCAAGCTTGTTAAAATCTTTGCTGTTCTTTTACAATTGGATTAGATTTTAAACTCTGCCAGGGTAGAAACAAAGTCTTTTCTATGTTCTGAAACTTTATCCTTCAGTGAGATGTCGGGCTACGCTCGACAAGTGTTCCATCGATTTCAAAAGAAAGACAGGGAGGGAGAGTGGAGACAGGAAGAAAAAGAGAACCAAAGGATTCCAAGTTGCCTCACTCTCCCAAATAATGAAATAGAGTTCATGTCTAGAATCACCCAGATGAAACAGTTCTTTTTGCACAGTTACCACGTTTCTAGAAGCAATAAGAAAGTTGGAAATAGGTTTCCTCTGTGTCAATATATTCAAGAAATGCTCTTTTCTCCCCCATTAACCACATTCTCTAGCTCAGTGTCTCTCCTAATGAGTTTTCTTCTGTTCAACCCTCCCATAGAAATGACTTGTTGATGGTCTGTCGCCAATTGAATATGGAAGAGTCTGTGGCCGAGATCATGAACCAGTTGGGCGCAGATGAACATGGGAAGATTTCCTTTCAGGATTTTACAAGGTGCCGCATGCAGCTCGTTCGAGAAATTAGGAAGGAGGAAGTAGGTCTTTCTGAGAAGTCAGACAACTCCTGTAAAAAGAAGACGCTGAGGGATAGAATTGCGTCCTGGCCCACGAGCAGCGACAACAGTTTGGGTAGGTACAACCAGGTGGCAGTTTGGTAGTGCCCCATTAGCCCTGCTTGGTGACCTCTGTAATCGGGAGGGGCCTGCCCAGCCTGCTGCTGGCTCGCCCTCAGGCTGTCTTCTTGGCCACCTTTCTCTGGGTGAATGCCCCCTGTTTCCCCCAGGTCTGTCCTACAGAGTTTATTGCTTTCTTTATTTTCGTTCTTCCATTTTCCAAGCATAATAATGCATAGCCATTTAGCTGTTGGAGAGGAAGGCACACTGGATGGGAGAGGTGGTGACTGCATCAGCACATCTCAGAAACGATCTGGGGACTCCTTCAAAGCTTAGTACAGCTCTGAGCCATGAGGCTTTAAAAAATCCATCTCTTGTTTGTTTATTCTTCAAAATGTTTTCTACAGAGTTTTCCTGTTCATAAGTATTATTGTTTCCTACCAAAGCAAGACAAGCAAATTAGAAAGAAAGATCCTACAAATGTTGAATATTTTGAAGCTGGGTGATGGGAACGTGGGGCTTATTGTACATATTTTTGAGCACTCAAATATATTTTTTGAGTATATTTTATAATTCTCAGAGTATTTATAGTTTTTTACAGTGAGAAAGTTTAAAGGAAAGAGGCATCTGAAAGGGTAGCCTGAACAAAGGGATAGAGGAAAGTATCTGAATTTTCTACTTATATTTTAAGGATTTTTTTTTCCTTAAAAATGTCTCCTGGAACTCTGTTTCTTTCTCTCCTAGGTAGATCTAGTGGCAGGAAACAAAGCCCCATGTTAATTGTCCGTCATTGGTTAAATATATACTAATTAGCAAGGGTAATGATGCAGCACCCACAGCACACACACCCTGAATGGTGCTCTTGGCAGTGGGATCATTTGGAGCATTATTATTGAGTAATTGAAATAATAACCATGTCCTCATATCCCCTACGACTTACTATCTTAATGGATTCCATTTTAGCTTCAAATCAGATGTCTGGTAATGCGTGTGCTCTCCGCATAAATGTAGAAATATTTAATTTTTAAGTAACATTTTCCTGAGTATTAAAGTAATGTATGTTCATTATAGAAAAATAAGGTTAAAAAAGGCAAGCAGAAGGAAATAAAAATCACCCTTAATATCTCACATCCAGAAATAATAACTACCGCTTAGATTTCTCCCTCTCTCTCTCTCATGTGTGGGTATATGTGATTTGTGTTTTACTGATTTTTCACATACTTTCTGTATAGTTTTGTATCCTGCAATTCTTCCTTTGCATTTTCCTCATGCTTTTAAATAGCATTTGAAAGCATGATTTGTAATAGTTGCATGACATAAAAAGGACATGCAGTGATATTTATTAAATGAAAGAATGAGTGGCGCTCTTTTTGCTAAGCTGTGTTTTCTAATTTTTCTGCCAAGAACGTGGCCTTCTTATATAAATTAATAAGCCCACACACAGACACATTTGAAGTAAACCATGGTATATCCCAACAAGTGAATTCCATGTGGCCATTGATATAATATTTAATGTGTATATAGAAGGAATACTTGTATGGGAAAAAAACTACACCATCAAAAATTGTATTTTAATGTGTCATATATGTTTATAAATATTCTAAAAGGGGCAGTTTTGATAGAATTGCTGCCCACATCTAATTGGATGGCCCATCTCATAGGATTGCCCTAACTAGAGAAGGAGGTGAAAAGCAGTTCCTTCCAACCTTTGTAACTGTTTGCCCGGGAGAAACAAGAGGTAACTGAGAGCTGGTGAGTCATAAAATGGGTCATGAACTGAGGAAATGCCAGCAGTTGTGCAAGCTTGTGCCAGTTTATCCTGATAGTTAAAGCCTCAGAGTCAGATCATTTGAGTGTGAATCCTGGTTCTGTCACTTCCTGCTTCCATGACCCTGGACAAGTTACCCACTGTCTCCATATCTCAGTTTCCTCGGCCAGTGTAGGGCAAGAACAGTTATGGTTATTTGGAGGAATGTAGAAGCTAATATCTATAAAAAGCACAGAAAACAGTGCCTAGTCCATAAATAAGCACTAAATGCAAGTTAATATTATTGTTATTACCACTCAGTTTTATTTCCTGCTGATTGTGACAGTTCAGTATAATGTGAATCAAATACATTAAAAAATCTATAATAATTAAACAAAGAGTTACGTGTGCAATGAGTGAGTCCCTCTCCTTTCCACATTATTAATCGTTCGTCCCTTCTGACTCTAAGCGGAGAAAGTGGAGTTCCTCCCACCCTGGGGTTAGGGAAGCCCTTTCCTGGCTCCATGTTCCTTCCAGCTCCTGCTCCCCTTCTCTGCTCCTCTTCACAGCTGATCGTTTTGAAGAGTTTGTCTGCACTGAATGCTTACCAGTCCTCACCAAGGCCTTCGACCCACTCTTCCCAGCTTTGGTTGTCACCGCTCCACTGAACCTGCTCTGACTGCCTCCATGTGGACCAACTCAATGGATCCTCTCCTGTCCTCATCTGGATCTTTGCCATTTTACTCAGTGAACTACTCCCTCATTCTAGCTATGTTTCATTCTTTCGGACTTCTCCACACCACATCTTCCTGGGGTTCTGCCCACCATTTTGGCTTCCCTTTCTCAGTGTCGGTCTCTAATGTGCCTTGGGGTTACAGTCTCTCCCTAGATGACACAGTGCCTGTGATGTCAAATAGTGTTTTTGTACCAGCACTCCCAGGTATGTATCTAGCCCTGCTCTTTCCCGTGAGTTTCCAAATCAGGTAAAAATGACACATGTCCTGGGATGTCTTGTAGACCTCTCACCCTTAACACAGTCATAATGGTTCTCGATTCCCCTTCCTCACTCTTCCTCCCAGCGTCATTGATCTCCCAGGTATCCCCATAGAGGAAATATCACCATCCTCTAGTTTGCTCAAGCCAGCAAGTCCTGTTGTCTCTTTGTCAAAGCATATCCAGAATCTGTCTCCTTCCTTTGCTCTCCTGCCACCACGCTCGTCTAGATCACCCTCATGTCTTGCTTTGATGACTAAAATAGCCTGTAACTGGCTTCCCTAATTCCTACCTTGACCCACTACATTTCGTTCTTTATCCTGCAGTCAGAGCAGTCTTCTAACATTATGGAAAAGTGCTCAGCTCATTCTGTCTGCAGCATTCTGTGGCTTCCGTATCACCTAAAATGACGTTCAAACTCCTTACTGCAGTATGACGCATACCCACCACGCTAAGCTGTTATCATACTGATTGCCCTGACTAATTATGCACGTTCCAGCCACACTGACCTTCCTGCTATTCCTCCAACTTAGCAAACTGAACCAGGCTTCAACCTTTGCCCTGGCCCTTTCCTCTGGTCTAGAACACTTCTTTCTGACCTTTCCATTGCATGACTGGCCCTTTCCTGTTATTCAGATTTCAGCTTAAATATTCCTTCATTAGAGGCCTTTTCACATGCCCTTTTTTCTTCATACAACGTCATCTTTTTTTTTTTAATTTTATTTATTTATTTGAGAGAGAGAGTGTGTGTGTGCACAAGCAAGGGGAGGGACAGAGGGAGAGGGAGAAGCAGACTCCCCGCTGAGAAGAGCCCGATGCAGGGCTGATCCCAGGACCCTGGGATCATGACCTGAGCCAAAGGAGATGCTTAACTGACTGAGCCACCCAGGTGCCCCATACCACTTATTCTTATCTGACATTACATTATGTACTTACTCAGAGACGTATTTATGTATGTCCCCCAGTATGATGAAATTTCCACCAGAGTGGAGTGCTAATGACCTTGCAGGGGTACTGCTATACCCCCAGCACTTGGAACAGAGCTTGGCACATCAGATGCTTAGCGCATACTTGTTGAATGATCGGATGAGCAATGCACAGTGTTTGTGCTCTTTTAGGGACACACGGCTGCACAATGCATGGTTCCAGATACCAAGGAATTTGCAATTTAACTGTGAAATGATAAGCACATGACAAATTTAATAGCAATAAAATTTAAGTTAGAGTCAACAGAACTTCTGAAGCAACTGAATGGTGCAGAAGGTAAGGTTTATAAGGAGAGCTAAGAAAGACCATGAGCAGGAGTTTCAGGAAAGCTTTGGGATGTTACCTGCAGCTGCAATATGGAGAGAAGTAGAAAGAATGTTGTACTGGTGTGAGAAAAACCTAAGAAAAACTTGGGTTTTACAGTTAAGTGTCAGAAGGACTTTATTGTCAGTTCTGACATTTCCCAGCATATCCACAGCCAGGAGTTAACTTGGCAGAAAAAGAAGAGCCATCAAAACATTACATGCTCAAGTTGGAAGAGGAATTTCGATAGCTTCATTTTTCTCAAATGTTTTCCACAGAGCACTGATTTCAAAGGATGGTCACAAATATTGTGTGAAGAAGTAATTCCAATGTTAAATACATTTGAAAGCTTTGGATTAAGCTAGATTAATAGTTTTCTTTACTGCAAGACATCTCCAAGTCTTTAATATGCTAATATTTCTTGTGACTCTCCAGGAGAAGAATAAAATATATAGCATTTCACACATTTAATTGACCATAAACTTTCCATTTACAAATCTTCTCTTTGCCTTTGCATTCTCAGCTCAAATATACTTTGGGGAAAAATTAAGATATCTGAACAAGTAGATCATAATAGATTTTTACGTCTATTTTAAGTCCTCTTAGAAATAATATTTAAAAATTTTTTCATGCCTTTCAGGCATCAGCTGTATAAAGTTAAATACTTACAGCAATAACAATAGTAAAAATAGCTAAAAATTACTAATATTTACTGAGCACAAGGCAATTTGCTAGGCATTTTATTTGTATCATATGCTAGAAAGATAAATTCCAGGTCACCACTGAGTTGCTATGGAAATTAGGCTACATTCTTGATTATTCTGAGCTTCAGTTTTCTTATCTCTAAAGGCAGAGTAGTAATACCTGCCCTGTAGGCTAGTTAGAAGGACTTAGTGAGATCTCATTTGTAAAGTCCCTACACCGTGGGAATGATAAATATTAGTGAACTATGTGAAAGAGAGAGTGCTTCAGGGCCATCACCACTGAAAAAACCCACTGAATTGCCTGAGGAGAACTGATAAAAGCCTTCGAGCTTGCCTAATGAGGTTGTTACAAGCCTTTGCTTTCCAGATCTTTGGGGGCACTCGTTTTTCTTCCTTTGGTCAGGTCTCAGAGAGCCCAATATTTGAATCAGATCCCTGTGGTTTTAAAACATTGTTTAAGATAGCAGACATTAAGACTTGTTAATTAATACAACTAAAGTTGTTAATTTATGCTTAGATTAGAACACTGGGCACAGTTTCCAATAACCTATATCTTCAAAAGATCCTTTATAGGTCTTGCCTTCAGTTATATTCCCACCCGGTGTGTCAGCCTTCATTACTGCTCTGGTGATGCCCCTGTGGCCCAACAGGAACATATAAAGTACTGAAGAGTCCAGGGAAACTAATAGCAAGACTTTTCCTTAACAGGAACTCAAAGTAAAAAATTAGATCAAAGAACATATAGTTTAGACAGGAAGGTCTCCAAACCCCACAAGCCTAAGGGAAAAATGTAAGGAGATACTGATTGCTTGGCAGATTTAAAGAAATAAATAAGCAGCCCCCTGAATTTTGGTCTAGTATTTTGCTTTCAAAAAATTAAAACCACAGTTCGTTAATATACATAAAGCCTGTCTAGTCCTGACACATCCCAATTTTTCCAGAATGAATTTTACTCTTAAAGATTGTTGGGGCTGTTTTTGTGTATATAAAAATTCTTCTAAACCATTGAAACAGGTTAAGCGAGACAAGAAGGCATTTTCCAATCCAGCTGCATTATCCCTAGTATGTAGGGTTCTGGATGGTGAATTAAGAAAGTAAAAAATGGTTTAAATCCCCTATGGGTTCTGTATGAGCAATGAATAATTAACACAGAGGCTTTTAAATAAAATCACTCATGAGAGTGATTCATTGTTAAAAGTACTGCCCAGCTAGCATAAAACCAAATTGAAGTCACAGTAGTTTTAACTCCAGTTGAAGGTTCCTGGAAGTTTGGTTTTTTTGGATGGTGGTGGCGGTAGTTTTTTTACATACCCTAAGCCCTATGTCACAGAGTGAACAGTATGTTTATTTAATTTATTCTTCCTAAATTGGGAGTTAGAGTAGGCTTCTAAAGTTTTTTAAGAAATAGATATCATTTCATTTCACATTCTTTTATTTTTATGATTCCAATAAGTACAACATAATTTTATTGTATTACAAAGTACTGTACTGATTTGCAAAATTTTGTAGTTTGGAGAAGGAATTGCCTTCTTAATTTTTTTTAAAGTTTTAATTTAAATTCCAGTTAGTTAACATACAGTGTAGGATTAGTTTCAGGTGTACACTCCAAAAATCACCCGCTGCTCATCACAAGCTCCTACCTTAATCCCCATCACCTATTTCACCCGTCTTCCCACCCACCTCCTTTCTGGTAACCATCAGAGGCCAAGAGACCTTCTGAACAAAGAAATTGGAGAAGATATTATAAGTCACTTCTCCCACCAAGTTATGTCCTCACTGGTTATTTGACATTGCGGGGTCTCAGATAACTGAACCCACATATTAAAATTTAAGTACAGAACAACTAATGAAATCGAAGATAACAAATGACTTTGACACCATCCAAGACAGTGAAAATAATCAAGTCAGATGTGTGTTATTTATCAGACTGAAAATGTTTCCGTATTGGATGTATTTGAACTTTGATTCTTTGTGTTTATTTGGCTGTTCTTTGTCTGAACTTTAAATTCTGCACTTAAGATGTCAAATTCTATTTGTAGTACGTTGACCATCATCTCTCCATTCTGCAGTCACTGCAGACAGAAAAAACTAAAGGATGACATAGGAAGAAAAAAAGTGGTGTATTTCTTTTAATTTAATTTAATTTATTTGTTTGAAAGAGAAAAAGAGAGAAAGAGTGAGCGAGAGAAAGAGAACAGGGTGAGGGGGGCAGAGGGAGAGAGAATCTCAAGCAGTCTGCACACCCAGTGCAGAGCTTGAGGCAGGGCTCGATCTCACGACCCTGAGATCAGAACCTGAGCCCAAATCAAGAGTCGGATGGTAAGCGACTGAGTCACCCAGGTTCCCCTGGTATATTTCTTTTTTAAACTTTTAAGCAAGTATGTATAAGATCACCATATTCGCAGGTATTTCTTGAGATATTTAATAGTTTAGATTTCTTTTGCAGATCATTACCTCCTGTAAGTCACTATGCTGTTCTCTGGTAGTCTAAATTCTTGGAAAATGATGTCTCAAGTAGTGCACACTCGTTCTGTCTTACTTACTGATTTTGTCTTTTATTGGTATTTCCGGCCATTTGGTGCTGCTCCTTTTGAGTGTATTATTTTGGCCCCCTTCCTAATGGCATTAATTACTTCCTTGTAGTCAGCGTAGAACAAAAAGTTCCTGGGGACCCAGGTGTGCTTACCTCAGGGGGTAATCCTGGCATGAGGGCGCCCCTGATTACCTGTGTTGATTGTATCTTTTGAAGGACGTATAGCACAATGAGATGGTTCATCTAGTTTCCCTCCAGCACGATTTAGCTGAAGCAGTTCATTAAGTGTCACTGTTTTTAGGGGATGTTGAAGCCATTCCAGTTTCAGTGGCAGTGATATAACTTGGCACGATTTTAGGTATTTTTCATGGAGTAAAAATGATTCCTTGGCTGAGACAAAGGCTCAGTCTGCTGGCAGAAAGTGTTTAGCTTGGCCAGACTCTTTCATTGTCCATTGCTCCTTCTGGAGAATCTGTCACTCAACATTATAATCACAAAAGGCTCAGGAAGGCTTATTTTGCTTCCTGTTTTATCTTGTAAGGCTACTGCAAGTTCATTGGAGAACATCAGTGAAAGGGCATCAGTAAGTGACTGCGTAAATCAGTTACGTTTGTATGGTTGTTTTGGAAAGATTTTGTATGGTTTCCCGTTGATCCATTTATGTTTGCTATCTACAAGAAAAACATTTTCGCTTCTAGCTGAAGCAGAGTTTAATCTGATATGTTGTGTATTTATTTAGTTCTCATTTTCTGGGTGTATATCAGTCAGTTCTAGATAAATTTTAATGCAAACTAATTACCGTGTCAGATTTGTCTCTTGGTATTTGTAGTGCTTTCTTTGATTTATCTGACTTAAGATTTAGAGTCCTTGGATAAAATTGTGCCCTTGGATTATAGTACAGCCCAGAGGGTCTGTTAAATACCCTCTGGTTTTACCCTCTGTATAGTACATACGAGGAAATGAAAATGCAGGGGTTAAATGATAATAATTCTCAGGCCACAGGGTTAGTTGGTGGTGTGGTTGGGGCTAGACGAGACTACTTCTGACTCCTGGCTTCATTATTGTTCTAATAATTCACACCGCTATGTTCTTTTCTATTTTTCTCCTGCTGTATTAACAAAAACGTAGAATTCCAACCTCCAAAATGTTTTTTTTTTCTTGTTAGGAATTTCTACAGAGAGGTTTATGCCACCCTGGACTCTTACTAAGACTAAATCTCACCTAATTCAGTTGTTTTGATGCCAAAACCAAACCACTCAAAATGCTTACATCTTTCTAACACTTTACACTTTGCCCTCTTCTTTTTTTTTTTTTAAGATTTTATTTATTTATTTATTTATTTATATTTATTTATTTATTTATTTGAGAGAGAGAGCACAAGGTTGGGTAGGGGCAGAGGGGGAGGGAGAAGCAGACTCCCTGCTGAGCAGGGAGCCCGACGACGTGGGGCTTGATTCCAGGACTCCATGATCACGACCTGAGGCAAAGGCACTCAATGGACTGAGCCACCCAGGCAACCCCCCCTTTTTTAAAGATTTTATTTATTTATTTGAGAGAGAGAGAGAGCGTGAGCCGGGTGAGGGACAGAGGGAGAAGCAGATTCCCCACTGAGCAGGGAGCCAGATGCGGGGCTCAATCCCAGGACCCTGGGATCATGACCTGAGCCAAAGGCAGATGCTTAACCGACTGAGCCACTCAGGCGCCCCAAGACATTTGCAAAATCTTTCATGAATGCTGCCACTTTGGTCTATTTGGGATATTAAGGAAAAAGAATTGTCCATTTGTGAACCACAGTGCCAAAGGGAAACAGCTCTGCCTCTTTATGGCCTGGGAATGGTTGCAGGGATGATTAGAGGGCAATCGTGAAGGGGAAGGTGTATCGTGGAGGACAACAGTTGGGATTATGACGTTCTGCTCCATCATCCAGTGTGGAGATTCTCCCTCCATTGCCAATCTTGTAGGATAAGAGGTTTGTTTTTATTAAGGAAACTATTTTCTCACACCTCCTGCTGACTTGCTTTCATGTTGACTATTTTATACGCTGACAGTCTATTCCTTTGGTTTATCCCCAAGAAATGCTTTTTCTAAAAGCCAACTACAAGAAAACATATTTAGTCTTATCAGTCATTCATGCTGTATATTAGTAACATGACCAGATGTTTTACTTGAAGTGGCTCTATTGAGGAGGATCCATGGGAAAGGTCCTGAAGGACAATGGTAGGATGGAGAGTTAGAGCTGTGGAAGAAACCTGAGGAAGGAAGGGGGTGGGGCTTACGAAAACCATTTGTCTGTTTCACTCCTGCCTATGCCTGGTTTGATAAAGTTCCAATTCACTTAGGGTGGCATAGATCAGTGTTTCCTGAACTGGGCTCAATAGACTACTATAGTTTTGGGAATGGTGACCTGAGATCTGGAATAGGTCGTATGGCCCAAAGGGGCAAACAACCAAGGAGCACTAGATATCTGAGGAATTCCTCTAAAATGGAAAATAGAGACCAAAACAAGTAGAAAAACTTTATTTAAATGGAATGGAGACTCTGCAAGGAGAGCACTCAAAATAATCCCTTGCTAATATATTTTGAAATACAGGAGAAAATATTGTATGCACACACAAAGAATAGGATAAAAAGAAACATTAAAAAAAATCTACCCTGGGGGCGCCTGGGTGGCACAGCGGTTAAGCGTCTGCCTTCGGCTCAGGGTGTGATCCTGACGTTATGGGATCGAGCCCCACATCAGGCTCCTCCGCTATGAGCCTGCTTCTTCCTCTCCCACTCCCCCTGCTTGTGTTCCCTCTCTCGCTGGCTGTCTCTATCTCTGTCAAATAAATTTAAAAAAAAAAAATCTTTAAAAAAAAAAAATCTACCCTGGAAAAAATATAGCAAACATTATAAACTCAACTGAGAAAGAATGGGAAATAAAAGTAAGAACGTCTTCCAGACAAAGAAACATAAGATAGGGGAGGAAAGATAAGAAAATCAGAGGGCTGGGGCGCCTGGGTGGCACAGCAGTTAAGCATCTGCCTTCAGCTCAGGGCATGATCCCGGCGCCCGGCATTGTGGGATCGAGTCCCACATCAGGCTCCTCCGCTATGAGCCTGCTTCTTCCCCTCCCACTCCCCCTGCTTGTGTTCCTTCTCTCACTGGCTGTCTCTATCTCTGTTGAATAAATAAATAAAATCTTAAAAAAAAAAAATCAGAGGGCTGGTGCAGGATGTCTACCACTCAGATAATAGCTGTTCTAGAAGGAGTAAACAAGGAAAACAGATGAGTCCTAAGCAGGAAAAATGAAACAATATATACAAATCAAGTAATGTAATTAGATAATTAGACATATTATAGTGAGCCTGTGGAACACCAAAGACAAATGGAACATCTAGAAAGTTTTTTTTTCTTTTTAAGAGGCAGATTACTTTCAAAGGATCAACATTTAGGCTGAGAGCACACTCTTGAGAACAATGGAAGGCAGTAGATAGTGGCATTCCTTTGTCCTCTATGTATTGAGAAAAAGTAACTGACAACCTAACATACCATACCCGGCAAAAGTATCTTTCAAGAACCAAGACGAGGGGCACCTGGTGCCTCAGTCGGTTGGGCATCCGACTCTTGATTTTGGTCATGACCTCAGGGCTGTGAGATTGAGCCTCCCTGCTGGGCTCCACACTCAGTGGGGAGTTTGTTTGAAATTCTCTCTCTGCCCCTCCCATCCCACGCTCATTTGCACTCTCTCTCTCAAATAGATAAATCTTTTTAAAAAAAGGAACCAAGATGAAATAAAGACATTTGAAGACAAACATAAACCTAGAGCACACCTTCATTAAGTTAAATTCTAAAGGATATATTTCAAGAAAAATGATAGTGGGGCCAGATAGACTTTTTGAGTTGCAAGAGACAAAGAAGAATAAAGAAAGTGGTAAATATGTAGGTAAATACAAATAAACAGTGTAAAAACAATAATACTTTTTCTTAGAGATTTTAGGGAAAATAAATATAAAATAATATTAGCCTTTAAGTTGGGAGTGGGATGGATAGATTTCAAGTTTTCTAAGGTCCTTATATTGTCCAGAGATAGGTAAATATATTGATAAGCTTTAGATTTTAATAAATTAAGGATGCATGTTATAATTTCTAGCATAATCACTAAAATAGAAAGAAAATGGTTTTTTAAATTTTATTTATTTTTAAAAGTTTATTTATTTATATATTTAAGTAATCTCTACATCTAATGTGGGGCTTGAATTCATGACCATGAGATCAAGACTCCCATGCTCTTCCAACTGAGCCAGCCAGGTGCTCCTAGAAAGAAAATGTTTACCTGTCAAACCTATAGATTTAAAAAATGGTATGAGAAAATTTTCAAAAAGGCAAATCAAGAGTCTTGATTTTGGCTCAGATCATCATCTCAGGGTTGTTAGATTGAGTCCGGAGTCAGGCTCCCCTCTGGGTGTGGAGCCTGCTTAAGATTCTCTCTCTCTCTCTCTCTCTCTCTCTCTCTCTCTCGACTATGGACTATGACAAACAAACTGAAGACTTCAGAGGGGAGGGGGGTGGGGGAATGAGATAGACTGGTGATGGGTAGTAAGGAGGGCACGTATTGCATGGTGTACTGGGTGTTATTCGCAACTAATGAAGCATCGAACTTTGCATCGGAATCCGGGATGTACTGTATGGTGACTAACATAATATAATAAAAAAAAAAATCATTAAAAAAAAAAGATTCTCTCTCTCCCTCTCTCTCTCCCTCTGCTCCTCCACCCTCTCTCTTCCTCTCTAAAAAGTTAAAAAAAAAAAAAAAAGCAAGAGGGGCACCTGAGTGGCTCAGTTGGTTAAGTGTCTGCCTTCAGCTCAGGTCATGATCCCAGGGTCCTGGGATGGAGCCCTGCATCAGGCTCCCTGCTCAGCAGGAAGCCTGCTTCTCCCTCTCCCACTCCCCCTGCTTGTGTTCCCTCTCTCGATGTGTCTCTGTCAAATAAATAAATAAAATATTTTTTAAAAAAAAGCAAGAAAAGAGAAATAAATGTAGAACAAGTAGAAGTATAGGAAGAACAAAATGAGATGAAAGAGATTAATCCCTGTCATAGTAATTCAATGAAATATAAGTAGATTAAATTCTACAGTTAAAAATCATAGATGGTAAGAATGGATTGTAAAAATCTGCTTGGCAGTATTATTGATTAATCAATAACACTGCCCAAACCCCATATGATGGGAAATTAAGGAACACACTCTGAAATAGCCCATGGATCTAAGACAAAATTATGAACATTCAAAAATAATTTGAACTGAAGGATTATGAAAATATCCATTGAAATGCAGTACTTATAGGAAATTTGATAGCTTTATAAGAAAATAAAAGATATATAAATATATATATGTGACAATATAAGGGCTGAGTTGAGCATCCATTCCAAGAATTTAGAAAAAGAACAGCAAAATAAAAACAAACTAGAAGAAAGGATGTAACAAAATAAGAAAGATTAATGAAATATAAAACAAGCACACAATATAGAAGCACAATAAAAACTAAAAATGGGTTTTTAAAAAATACTTATGAAATTGATAACTTCTTGGTGAGAATGCTAAAGCAAAAAAAAAAAAAAAAAGAGAGAGAGAGAAGGCACAAATAATTGTTAAAGAGAACAAATAAAAACCAGTAGAGATCTAGGATTCATTGCTGAGTGGGAAACAGTCAACCCAATCAAGCATGAAGTTCAGGAAAGTTCTCAAGGTTGAGGTTTGGTGGAAAAGGAGACCACAAACTGTTTTGGTCTGTATCAGAAATGTGAAACACCTGGGCACTGTTGATTGGCAATATCTGGGTTTGTTGGTTGGCTACACACTGGGCTGGCTGAAGGTCATATGTTATATAGGTAAGGCATAGATATAGCACAAATGGGGCATCCAGGGGCCTCTAATATGCACATGTAGCAACTAAGTCAAGATTGTGTCATCCTGCCAAGCCTATGCTATTTTTGGCAGGATAGGTGGCCAAGTCAGGGTTTGTTATTACCTATATCAGGAGTGCAAAGGAGACATCACTATAGATACTGCAGACATGAACAAAAAGAAAATACTGTGAACAACTTTCTGCCGATATATTTAAAAATTTAAAAGAAATAAGGAAATTTCCAAGAAAATATAACTTACTAAAGCTGATATATTAAGGAATGTAAAGTTTGAATAGTTCTATAACTAAGAATGAAATTAAAACAGTAATTTTAAAAATGTCCACAAGGGGGGCGCCTGGGGGGGCGCCTGGGTGGCACAGCGGTTAAGCGTCTGCCTTCGGCTCAGGGCGTGATCCCGGCGTTATGGGATCAAGCCCCATGTCACTCCTCTGCTATGAGCCTGCTTCTTCCTCTCCCACTCTCCCTGCTTGTGTTCCCTCTCTTCATTGGCTGTCTCTATCTCTGTCAAATAAATAAAATCTTAAAAAAAAAAAAAAACCTAATGATGTAATGTATGGTGACTAACATAATAAAAAATTAAAAAAAAAAAATGTCCACAAGGAACACTTCAGGCCCAGACTGCTTTGCTGGCAAGGTCTACCTAACATTAAAAAACAAATAATTCCAATCTCATATAGACCCACACATAATCTTAATACCAAAATGTGACAAAGACAGTGTAAGAAAGAGAAGTTACAAGGCCAATTTTACTTTTGAACAGAGATGCAAAAATCCTAGGCGAAATACTAGCAAACCAACAGCAATAATAAATATCACATATTTCGACTATGTTGGATTTGCTTCTTAAATGCAAGTTTGGTTTAACATTAAAAAATTAATATGATCCGGGGCACCTGGGTAGCTCAATCAGTTAAGCGTCTGCCTTTGGCTCGGGTCATGATCCCAGGGTCCTGGGATAGAGTCCCACATCAGGCTCCCAGATCAGCAGGGAGTCTGCTTGTCCCTCTCCCTCTGCCTGCCACTCCTCCTGCTTGTGCTCTCTCTCTTTGTCAAGTGAATAAATGAAATCTTTAAAAAAATTGATATGATCCAACATATTAAAAAACTTATATGAAAAATACCAGTTTTTTAGGAATAAAGCATAATATAGTTCTATTTTTTGCTAAGAAGCTGGAATCAGAATCATTTTTTGTATTTCTGTTTGTGTATTTTTCCTGCCTGGCCTTTTCCGTTTTGATTAGGCTGATTTACAGCCGAGAAGTATGACAGACCCTAGGGGCATGCAAACCAAAGGGTGTGTGTGATGCTTCTCATCACAGAGCACAAGCTCAGATTAGCATTACCCCATTCAGTCTGGTACTTAAAAATTAGGGACTACCAAGGGCTGACTGAATACATGGCCCATGAAGATGCATTGTAAGAGAAAGATAAATTGATTCAAAATATGGTCCCTGCCTTCTAACCAAGAAAGACAAGTCTTCTTTAAAAAAAATCTTAATCTGTGTAGGCCATAAACATTAGCTCCCCCAACCCGAAGCCAGGCTCAGGTTCAAGTGAAACTCAATACTTCTTTGCTCTAATGCTCATTTTAACACTTGCCCTACATTCTCCTTTGAATTCTTTAGCCCTAAATCAACCCTCTTGATTATCTCCTTCATCTATCTAGAGTAGACAAGCCAAGATAATAAGCTGCCAAATATTATTTTTAATTGTTTTTTTTAAGTTAAAGATGCCTGCCTCAGCTGTGCTTTCATAACTAAATTATTAACTGCCTAAGGGCAGACATTTTCCCTTTTATATTAAATTTAGCAAACAGAACAATAGACTCTAGAGCTGGAGAAGAATTTTAAAGGTTATTCATCCCTGCTTCCTTCTGGTTGTCTCTAAACTGTCTTCCGTCAGATGTTCTGAAGCCTGTGCTTAAATACATCAAGGATCATTGAACTCATTTGTACAGAGTGGGACATTAAGAAATAGCCAGTGATGATGATGTTGATAAGCGCATTTCCGTAAGAAAAATGCATTTCTTCATTTCTTTACTTCTTGTCATCTATCAACAGTCTTGGCATAGGGGGAAGGGAATTGCGTTGCAAAATACATCTTCCACTCTATTCCCGATGTTTCATTGAAATTCAGTATATTGTCCCTAGATAGGCCACATGTGACATATATTCAAAATAGGACACTAATAGGCTCACTTCCTGAAGGATAGCCAAAGGCCGAAGAACTGACTTCTATCATTGGGAGCTACTATTATTTACCTTCCCTTAGTAGGACATGTGCTTTGCGTTGCTTTTGTTTTTTTTGTTTTTCCCAGAAGGATAGGTAGGCTCTATTTACCTATCCTTTCCCACCTAATTTTCCTTGTGACCAGATTTTAAGACAATTGGCCTGCATTTGCAACGTAATTTGTACTAGACAAAGCTAGAGGTCCTCATGGGAGTTGGGCTCCTGAACTTTATACCGAGCATTGACATTAATAAATGACTAACAACTCACACGGTGCTTCCCTTCTGGACTAAACGATTTACTGCTGCTTCTGTTGATGTCAGTATTATCTGGAAATAGTAAATGTACTATGATAGGGAAGGCTGACAGCTGGCAGCCGATGTGTTCAAATTCTCCCACACTTCCTTCTGTGGTGATGGTGTGGTCGTTCTAAATGCAGAACGGTAGCCCCTCTGGTGTTTTGAAAGGAGTATTTCTCTCTTGCTATTGAGGGTAATAGATCAGGTAATGTTTCCTAAACAATCCACATAAATGGTGCACATTAATGACCGTTAGATACAGACAGCGTCATAGTGTACTATTAATCCAGGTCTCAGGATTGCCTAACCACTCCATGTTATCATCTGCCTGTGATATGATGAAAGGCCCCAACTCTCAAATGAAGGATGGGAAAGAACGAACTGCAGGTAGAAAACAGGGGTAGCGAGGGTGGCCAGAGCACAGATATGATGAATAACTCTCACCTGCTGTGCTTTTGAGCTGCTGCTGCTGCTGCTGCTGCTGGGATGTGCGGATTTCCTCATGGTGCTGGCCGCCAGTTTGGGGAAGGTCAGTTGTCCTCTGGAGATAAGAGTTAGCCAAGTAGAATAGGGAAGCAAGGGGGCACGTGGGTGGCTCAGTTGGTTAAGCATCTGCCTTCGGCTCAGGTCATGGTCCCAGGATCTTGGGATCGAGCCCCACATCAGGCTCCTTGCTCCATGGGGATCCTGCTTCTCTCTCTGCCCCTCACCCCATTCGTGCACTCTCTCTCTTTCGTTCTCTCTCTCTCTCTCTCAAATAGGGAAGCAAAGCCTGTCAAACCCAATAGCAAAAGACTTTGACATACTAATAGAATATTCCTTACTCAGAGAAACATAACTTTGACTCTGACCTAACTGGCTATTATTGTCTTTACCAGAACCTAGTATTAAGTATAAAACCATTGATGAAATTTTAGCCACTGGTTAGGTGCCAAAGGTTTGTTTTTTAACAGGTATCTTTTAAAAGCTGGGAGAGAATATACCTTTACGCCATATATTGTTCCCTATTAAGTTGTCCAAAATGGATTACAAATAATTAGAATTGTAAGATGGGACCGATGATTACTAATATTCAGTTTATTATATGCCAGGGGTTGTCTAAACATTCTACATATTTTTATCTTGCTTATTTCTCACAACCCCTCTGTGAAGAACACCTCAGTATCCCCATTTTGAGACGAAGAACCTGGGGCTTAGGCTAAGTAACTTGCTTGAGATGACATAACTGGTCACAGTGACTCTTGACTTGACCCCAAGCGATCTGACTACAAAACCCCAGCTTTTAACCACTATCCTATGCAAACAGGCAATGTCTATGAAAAGAAGCTGAGAGAGAGAAAATGTCCTCTTCTAAAACTGGGGAAAATGATTTAGTCATTCATAGGGTGTGGATGGAGCTAAGTAAGATAGCATACGGAAGATGCTTAGCAGAGAGCCCGGCCCCTAGTGGCCATGAGTAGATGTTAGGTATCATGACTGTAAGAGGTTCTGAATGCTTTGCTTTTATCCTCATGGGGGGTTGGCCTGCCGGGAAGGTTGCATTGAGCCTTTGGTGAATAAGCACAGTGATTGCAGGAGCCGAACCTGGGGCGGGGGGCACTTTGAAGGTGGGATTAGAGCACAAGCTTGCAGCTGCCATGTACCTAGCAGAACAAGGGTCTCAATGTTTGGCAGATTTTCTGTTTCAGTATTTCTTCAAGAGCAGGGTTTCCCCAGTGATGTATTTTATAAATATGTCAAAATGCCAGCTGCTTTCTGTGTTTTTCTGATAAGGGAAACATTTAGAATCTGTGCTCTGCCACTTTTAAAGACTAAATATTTTGGTTTGAATAAAAGAATACACCTTATCCCTTACTTCAGAGTAAGCAGAACTGATGGCTTTCTTTGATCTTGTGCGTGCAGACACCTCTAAGCCCTGGCAGTGCTTGGGCCTTTGGTCTTGAAAGGGATGCCATGCAGTGTCCCCACTGGCCCGGAGAGTGACTGCTCAGTGACTGAGTGTTTGTGTTCCCCCCAAATTCATGTGTCAAAGCCCTAATGCTCCAATGGGAAGGGGTTTGGAGATGTGACTTTGGGGAGGTAATTAGAGTCAGATGAGATCATGATGATGGTGCCCTCTTGATGGGGTTAGTGTCCTTGTAAGAGGAGACCAGAGAGCCTAGTGAACATGGGGGACAGTAGAACGGTAATGGTATCCATGTTAAGGAAAAGAAAGCACAGCCACCTCCCCGAAGTCAACGGGCTTTTCTTGAGGTTAGCAAGGGAGTGAAGTGAGGCCGGCTAGAGGCTGAGGGTGAGCCTGGAAACTTCATGATACTTCAAAGGGCAGAAGGAAGATGGTTATCAGAACTACAGTTTTGATGCTTTTCAGTGAGATCATCCTAATTAACTGACTAATTTTGCCTTAGGAATGTTGGTTTTTATCCAGAAAAATTGGATATGAAGTCACATTGAAAGAAAGTAATGGGGATAGGGTACTGTATTTAGAAAGTGCACTTCCCTTTTTGGGGTCCATTCACGTGGATGCTAATGTGATTGACTTGGCTCTCTAGCAGCAGATCCAAGTTCCTCAGTATTACATTGGCAAAAATTGTTATGGTAATAGTGTGAGGGCCTTTTGATCTTGCTGATTAACATGGAGCTTGACTAACCTGATTATATGACTCTGCCAGAAACTAGGTTTAGGTCTGTTAATACAGCCTCATAAATTCAAATGAGGCTTCCTTGGGCCATCTTATCCCAGAACTGTTGTATTTTATTATTTGAAAATGAGACTCCCTGTTTGCATAGAGATAAAGTTTAAGTGTATAATTTATTTTGATATTAAATATTAATCTCCATGTTGCTTTTGCCATTAAGAAGTGAAACCCTATGGTACCACAACCATGGATAGTTCAGCCATCTACTCACTAAATGTGTATTAAATGCCAGACGTCGAAGGTTGTGTGCAAGGTACTGGGCCCTGTGGTGAAACAGAAGGCAAGGGCCCAACGCTATGCTCACTTGTCTTCCACAGGAGAGAGGAGGCCCTCTCTGATTCAACCCATTTTCAACTCTGACCTCAGTCAGTCTTCTTGCCATGTGTTGCTGGGCCAGGACAGGGATGTGAGGCACCAAACAGATGGTAGAGATCATTCAGAAGAGGAGGGGGAGGGAGGGCAGGTGCTTTGCAGTCTATGTTGAAGGAAAACAAAACCGCCCTTGCAATACAGTTGATAGAGTTTAATATTAAAGAAACTTTGAGGGGCATCTGGGTGGCTTGGTTAAGTGTCTGACTTTGGCTCAGGTCATGGTCTCAGGGTCCTGGGATCGAGCCCTACGTTGGGGTCCTTGAGCAGCAGGGAGTCTGCTTCTCCCTCTGCCCTCTCTCCCTACCCCCTGCTCATGCTCCCTCTTCTCAAATAAATAAATATAATCTTTAAAAAATAAAAACAATAAAAAATAAATAAAAGAAACTTTGAACAGTTGCAAACATAGTGACTGCTTTGATTGTCTGCTTTAATACAAAGCATGTCACTCCAGCCATCCAGCACTGTGCAGAGTATTGGGCCAGACTGACTGAAGAAGACCAGAACATGAACCATAGGGGGTAACATCCTAAGTGGTTCCAGACAAAGAAAGTTTACCTAATCACATTGATTAAACTCACTGATACCTAATGAGGGGAGATTGGACATTCGTATCAGAACCCACTGTATATAATTTATAGTTTACTCTATGTAATTACGCTCAAGTAAATTATAGGGTAATCTGTATATGTTCTCGCTTCATAGCACAAATAGAATCATTTTAATGAGTCCCCGTTTTTGCCATTAAAAGTCATGTATTGAAGACCCACCAACATGAAAACTTCACAGGCAGGAATTCAGATTTGTCGTGCTCACTCCTTCATCCCTGGTACCTAGCACAGTGCCTGTGTATAGACTTTTGTCATGTTTTCTAGCTGCCCAGGCCTTTTGAATACTCTTCATGTGTTTAGGAGAGGTCTCACCTTTACAGACCCTGCCTCCCCAGAGTAGAATCCAGGAAACAGATTTCCCAGCCTCCCTTGCAGCTAAGACATAGAAGCATGTGACCCCGGCTCCACCAGCCAGCCGCACCCAAGGGACTTCTTTTCAGAAGTGAGCAACACAAAGAAGAGGGCTTTGCCCCCGAACTGATTTTTCTAGCCAGGCTGCCAACTGAAGTATCAGGCTTTCTCCTCCAGAGAGCTTTCCCTGAACATCCCCACCCCTCCCCAGGTCTGCTTTGTCATTGTACTTTTCCATTGTATTATAATTATTAGCATCTTTTTTTGGTTCTAATCTGTTGTAATAGTTAAGGTCATACTAGCTGCTCTCACCAACAAACCAAAATTATACAGTGACTAAGGGAATTTCCCTTTCCCAATCACATAAGGTCGAAACAGGGTGCCTGGGGTCGGCAGACAGCCCTGCTGCAAGAGATTATTCGGGGACTCGGGCATCCTCCATCTTGTGGCCTCACCATGTGTACCCCACGTCTTCCAAGGTTGCCATGCCCATTTGAACCAGGCCGGAAGGCAAAGGGCATGGAGAATCACACACTGGGGGGTTTAGGAGCTAGGCCTTGAAGTGACGTTTGTCACTTCTGTTCACATTCTACTGCTCAGAACTCGGCTACATGGCTACATCTGAGTGGCAAACACCATCTAGCTTCCTGTAGCTTCTTCAGGGAAGAGCAAATTATGAGAAAGTGCCATTTCTTAACTTTCTGTCTTCTCACTTGCTCCCTTCTTCCTCAGCTGGGGAAAAGGATTACAGTAAGAAGGCTGATCTTCCAGTAACCCTGAGTAAATCACAGACAGATGTGGCTCTGCTCTGGATTTCCTTTCCTTGGCTCTCTGGTGCTTTTTTGCTAAGTGGTTCTGTTTGGGGGGCATACAGTCATTGGATGGTTTTTCTGAATGATTTGCCTAAAACGGCTTTTATCTCCAGGCTTCCTATGTGTCAGTTTGAAAGAGAAAGTGCTTAGCATGCAGTCTGGACGCCCCATGTGCTCTGACATGCGGGCACGAGGAAGGCTTAGGGGGTTCCAGATCACTGCCTATTGGCCACCCACAGGCTAATGAAGGAAACATCTTTTTATTTCCCCTGCTTCTCCTGGACGTAGGTGCCCTGTCAGCAGCCAGGGAGAGCTGGGAGTACGACTCGGGTGCCAGGGACCTCCAGAGCCCGGACTTGCAGGGTCAGTGGGCGCTGCAGAAGCTTCTCGAATACGGCGGACGCTCTTTGCATCCGCAGGCTGCCATCCTCCACACATTGCTTGCACGGTCACGGCATTTGGGCAGCTCTGTAGGAGGAAGCTATCTGGAGCTGGCCAACACGGTGAGTACTTTCTGGTTCGCAGAACACATCTTTTGGCCTGTGTGTATTCCAGTACAGACATTTTCATTTTGAGCTCCAAGGGACATACTGGGTATTGTCTTTCTTCTGGAGCTCAACATTGTACAGCATTGCCAGGAATGTGAAGGGCTCCAAACACGTGTGCTCAGTGACTTCACTCTCATCACTGCGAGCAGAGTGCACTCCTAAAAGGCGTTCCGATGAAGTCTGTCCTGTACGTGGATTTAATTACTGGAATAACGCCATCAGCATGTCCATGGCTAGAGTACTTCTACGGTACCAGACATTACAAATTGATAGGATATAATCCTTTCTGTTCCCTAATTTGGATGGTACTCATTTAAAATACAAAGATGAAAATTTTTCTTTGAAAATTTGATTATTGTCTCTTTCTGCTTGTACTTTAAAAGTATTTTCTGTTGACAACTGCCTCCCCCCACCATTGCCTTGTGGCACTCTGTCCCTTGTGCTCTACTCAATACATTTCTGTCGCCTTTAAAAATATATATTTTCTGTTGAAAATGGTGAAGCAACTTGGAATTTCATTATGTTTAGTTTAACCTTCCCTTTGACCTTGGGATGAATCACTACTACAAAGGGTGACCCTTTGGTGAAGAGCTATTGTCTTCCCTTTGAAGTTAGAGCTGGGGAACGCAGCAGGGAGGCTGATGGTCTGGTCCATTTTGGGTGACATGCAGACACTTTACAAATTGAGATTGCTATCCAACCAATGTGGGAAAGGTCTGCAAACCTACCTGGCTTTTTGAAACTGAAGCTTGAATGGTGGAATAAACACCTTGACAACTTCACTTATGTATATTTATAGTCCGCTTTGATGTAGACTAGTGATTTTCAAGCTTCTTGTGTTTGAGGTACATTTTCAAATCCTGACATTTTGGGTGACATGTTTGATGGAACTAACAATTCTAAATATACCAGCAATAATCAAAATACAGTCCCAATTAAAGGACATTCAATAAAATACCTGATCAGTATTCTTTAAAACTGTCAGGGATACTAGAGGCAAGGAAAATCTGAGAAAGAGAAACCATCACAGCTCAGAGGAGCCTGAGAAAATATGACAGCTAAATGTAATGTGGCACCCTGGATGGGACATTAGGTAAAAAACTAAGGAAACCTGGATAAATTATGGGCTTTAGTTAATAATAATAAGTCAATATGGATTCATTAATTGTGATAACCATACCATAATAACGTAAGATGTTAATTATAACAGAAGCAGGGTGTGAGGTATCTGAGAACTATCTTTGCAATTTTTCTGTAAATCTGTAACATACCAAAGTGTTCCCTTTATTAAAATTCATGAAGTACACCCTTACAGTTTGCATACTTTTCATATATATGTTTTATGTCTATAAAAGCTTATGACAAACACATAATCAATAATGGTGACTGTCTATTGGAATACACTGAATAAGTAAAAAAAGAAAGAAAAGGAGAGAGAGGCAGAAAGAAATAAAGAAACAAAGAAAGAAACAAAGATGGGGCACCTGGGTGGCTCAGTCAGTTAAACATCTGCCTTCAGCTCAGGTCATGGTCCCAGGGTCCTGGGATTGAGCCCCACGTCGGGCTCCCTGTTCAGTGGGAAGCCTGCTTCTCCCTCTCCCTCTGCCTCTCCCTTCCACTCGTTCTCTCTCTCTCAAATGAAGAGCCTAACTGACTGAGCCCCCCAGGTGTCCCCTCACAAGTGCTTTTTAATTTCTGAAGTGCTCTGCAGTGATAAAATTGAGATTAACTCCAACATCCTATTGAAATTACAAAACTCCTTACAGGAAGAATTTTAGATTTGACAAAGGTCTTTATTTGTGAAAATGAAGATGCTCTCAAAGGGTCGTTGCTTTACTATTATTGCTACTGTTAGTGTAAACTCTGCAAATACAGGATCAGTGGTTTAAGTTAGTGTTTTTCCCCCCTGGAGAGGTTCTCTGTTTTTATTTAGCAGAATCTGAGCTTATTCGTACTTTTCGCCCTCTGCTCTTAGTTCAGCTTCTGTTTCCTCTGTGTGTTTATCACAAATGGAAAGACTGACCAACTTACAGGGTGGCCAGAGGAATCCCTATCTTTCTCCCCTCTGGTTTATTCAGATTGTGAAGAGATGATAATCTGACTGTCCTTACCAACAAATTATCATCAATAAGACACACAAAAGGCAGGCATACCACCCTTTTGAAGCTTTTAATCTTGGGAATGAATGGTATCCCTGCATGACACCTGTTCATTCTACTAGAGAACAATGGCTCCCAGATATCGCAGACCCATGGACCAGCAACATTGCAAAAAATTGAGACTGGCCAACTTCTTACTTTGCCAAAAATCAAAAGCCACTCTCCCTACTATCTAATACCACCATCATTCCATGAAAGAGAGGACTTTCTGGCACAAATATAGGTAGGCATGTCTAAATAAGTAAATAAATGGAAAAGATAAGTTTAACTGCATGGAAGAATTCAGAATTGTTCTTGTTTTTCCCGTATCTCCATTACCCGTTACCCGGTGGGAACTGTGGCAGGGATGAGGTTCTCCAGCAGGGAAACTGTGGGCGCAGACTTTACCCACATACCCTGTGCTTGTATGTCTGACATGGGACGAGTCATCTAACCTCTGTTAGCATCTGTGTTCTCACAAAATAGGAATCATAACACCTCCTTCACATGGCTGTCCTGGAAACTACACAAGATAATGTGTGGAAAGTGCTTAATACAATGCCTCATGCAAGTAGGTGCTCAATAAATACTCATGGTTGTTATTGCTGTTTTCCCCACCTAGTTATCAGAAATAAGCCTTGGGAGTTACTTACAAGTGGATAAGTTTGGGTTGGAATTTGGAAACAAAACTTAAAATGTTCTGAAGAAATGACTCTGAGGAAGATATTGAGATTTCGAGATATTAAATACTTTTTTATGAGCTAGGTGGTGTCTCTAAGATGTTGTTGTTAAAAATTATGCTGACTAATCCTATATGTAGAATTCACATGGAAATACCAGATCATGCAAAAGGGTAATAATAATTCCCAGCTTTGTCTAACCCCACCCCATTTAAAAACTGGGGATGTGGGGGCCCAGATCAAAAAATCCCTTAGTGTCACGTAGAGAGAAGTAGGAGAACCAGGACTAGAGGGCGGGCTTCCTGACACCCCACCATGTCCCTGCCCCAGACTCGGGGATGGCCCTCGCCACTGACAAGAGCAGGAACAGCTGCTGGTGCCCTCTCCTTAGGATCTTTGTTACTGGGCTCTGGGTCACTCTTCTGTTCTGCTGGGTGGTGCTGGGTGGTGGTTCTTATGTCCTCTACTCTCCTTCCTGGAGTTAACATTCAACCATTTGTTAAAATAATGGCATGCTTCTGTACCCGGCCCCCCACTGCCCTGGCTACCTGGCGCTGTCCCCCAGGAACCCACAACTCGCCCCATGATTCAGCCTCTAAGGGGAGGGTGCCGCCCTGCAGCGGCCTGGCACTGCTGCCATTTGGCATCTTGCAGGCATAGGTTCTAGATGCTCCTGGCTGGGCCACACCAGCTGGTAAATATTTTTAATATCCCTTCTGCCCTCTGGCAACCTGTTGGACTGAAACAATAACTCCAGTTTTAGGGCCTGCTCAGAGTGTGGGTGTCAACAGACAGTGAGGTGGCGGGAAGCCCTCAGATCTTCCTCTCTTAGTAATTCTTTACAATGATTCTTTTGCGGGGGGAGCACCGGGCTGACTCAGTTGGAAGAGCATGTGACTCTTGATCTCGGGGCTGTGAGTTCAAACCCCACATGGAGTGTAGAGATTCCTCAAAAAAAAAAAATCTTTAAGAAAATAATTGTTGGGTAGTTCCATAGGGGTTCATGTTTTATTCTGTTTTCTACTGACTTTGGGTAATTCTGTTGGGTAGTTCCATAGGGGTTCATGTTTTATTCTGTTTTCTACTGACTGTGGTATGCTAGGATAAAGGAGTTTTGTAAATTGTAAAGTACACACTAGAGGGCAGTGGCCCCATATGTAGACACCTGACAATTATGGCTCTTTCCGCATTTCTCAGCCTTTCCTATGTGTAGGGGAGGGGAGAGGAGTGTCCTTCACATCCTACAAAGGCATTCATGTCTGAAGGGTTTTGTGAACACAGAGCGGCTGCTTGGGAGTACCCCGGCTGTCATTCCTTGCAGTTTCTTTTCCATCCTTTTTTCAATCACTTCTCTGTGGGGCTCTAATAGTAGACTTAGTTAATGTTCACATCTTCATGTCCTTTTTCTTTCTTTCTTTCTTTCTTTTTTAAGACAAGGCAAAGAAAAAGTGGGAAACATACATTCCTAGTTTGGGGCAGTATGGTTTTCTATCTTTGCATCTTTGCATTTGCGAGTAAAGTCATGAATTAAGAATGAAGAGGAAAAATATGGTGGAGGGTTCTTGTATTTTGCATGTGCAGAGGCAAAAACCATTTACCCAAGTCCACAGAGCTGCTCCCCTGGCCATGATCACTAAGGAGAACCATGTTTCAACTCTGTTTACCTCTCCTGCGGGCACCTGAGTAGTAGGAGGCCTGCTTGCTGCGAGAGGCCTAGCTGGTCTGTGCGTTAGAGGGAGGGGTGGGGTGAGTGGGTGTAGGGACTGTGAAGCCATGAGGCTGTGTGTTTGCAGAGCCTGGGGTATTGAAGAGAGAATTTCCGGTGCAACTGAATCGTGGCACGGAGTTCAAGAGGAAGGCAAAGGGACACTAAGAAGTATGTTAGTGGATTATTTATGAATCTACCTTTGATGGGATCTGAGGAACCTAAATAAAGGGTTTGGTTTCTTTTTAATTACTTTTGGTTGTTGTTCCTTTGAGAGGGATAACCCTCTGAACCTGGATTCTGTGAGTCCCTAGATTTATAAAAGTTATGGATAGAATACACTTAGTGGGGTGTGTTTCTGAATTCGTGGGATCTCTAGCAGTGTGTCCATGCATACGTACATGCAGCTAGATCTATGAATTCTCTAAGTGTTTGAAGTGTTTGTTCAGCACGTTTATTCTTAGGCACTTACGGGAGATAAGATGCTCTTTTTTTTGGATTCATGCAACCAGAGGCCTTGGGGGGGAGAGAGGACACCTGGACACCCATAACAGCCCATGCTCTGTAACTCGGGGACAGGGATTCCCTCTGCGTTTCTCTTGGTGTTGCTAATATTTATTGAGCATTTACTGTACCCCACGTATTGCATTAAGTGCTCGGCATAGAATATCTTGCTTAGTCCTCACAATAACCTGATGCCATACATGTGGTTACGATCCCCATTTACGGTGAGGAATTTGGGGGTCAGGGAGGTTGCCTGAGGTGCAGCAGCGAGGATACAGCAGGTCGAGATTTCAACACAGGTTGTCTGACTCTGCAGTGTGGGCTTGGAACCATCCTTCCTGTGCCCCCAGGGGAAGGAGGGATGCTGCAGGCAGTGCCATCACCAAATCATCCCTCCTCCTGGCCAGATTGGCAGGGTGCACTGCAGTATCACACAGCCTCAGCTAGCTACAGGCTTTCTGACCTTATTCCTTCAGAGTACAGCGAAGATACCCTGGCTGTTCTGGAGAGAGCCTGGGCCATCTCTCTCTCTCTCTCTCTCTCTCTCTCTCTACCCTGGCTGTTCTGGAGAGAGCCTGGGCCATCTCTCTCTCTCTCTCTCTCTCTCTCTCTCTCAATCTCTCTCACACACACACATTCATTGGTTAGGTTTTCATGTGTTTCATGTGTCTGATTCTGCATAAGACATTGTCACTGGAGAGTAATTAGAACCGCTGGTGGATTTATGGTGGGGCCTCCTGACGCGCTTGTGTTGTTATTTATGCCTAGATGACAGGGCAGGTTAGCACTAAATGTTGAGAGAAGTGCACCTGCCACTGTGATGTGGCTAGAGGCATCTATCAAAGATGCGTTTGCAGGCAGTGCCCTCAGTCTAATTGCCAAATAGTGCAGGCTTTCTTCAGCTGCACTTGAAGGTGGAGAGAAATGAGTTAGTAGGGAGAGGCTGGACCCTCACCTTCACTTGTCAGTAGATTCTTCAGGGGCAGAGGAGTAATCTCTTCCCTAGTCCTGTGTCTCTTGGGTCTTTGAGGTAATTATCCTTGTGCCATGGATGAGGGCGAAACCTGTCCCTAGAGACAGAAGCAAGCGGAAGGACTAATGTGTCCTACCATTGTTACTGCACTAATTGGTCACATTTGTTAAGTGTCTATTATGGGCTGGATATTCCTAGCGGGGGTCTCGCCTGTATCATCTCAGCTAATCCTTAGATGGCCAGCCCGTCTTTTAAGCCTGAGCCTTTCCAGCCTTCCCCCAACTATCATTTATGATGCCATTTGTTTCTCTGGTGGTCGGGGGAAGGTGCTGCCTGCTTGTAAGAGTGGCATTCACACGAGCTCAAGAGGAAATAAACATTGCCAGTGACTAAGGCAGAAAAGGATTAGCAGACTTATGAATTATGTGTCAATTTCACTTCTACTGAGAAGAATCATTTTGGTGCTAGATTATATTCCGTGTTTACAGATGTCAGTATAGTATGATGCACGCTAAAATGTAATATTAATTAGTAGTAGCAGTTATAATAACCCAAGTGTCAACTGTCCCTTTGTCCTTCAGTTTCAGTGTCTGTCTGTGCTGTCTCTAATTTTGCCCTCATTGCAACCCAGAATTGGAACTTAGAGAAAAGAATCTATGGTCACGAATGAATTGGTGAGCAGGGCACCCAGCTGGCTCAGTCCATAGAGCTCGCGATTCTTGATCTCAGAGTGGTGGGTTTGAGCCTCATGTTGGGTGTAGAGATTACTTAAAAAGAAAATCTTAATGGGGTGCCTTCACAGGAGGGATGCAAAACCCTCTCCTAATATTACGTGTTGTAGTTTAGAAACCATCTTTTGTTACTAAATACATCCTTAGCATCTTACACTTCCGCCCTTTGTGGTTTATCAAAGTACTCCTTTTGAAGAAACTCTACTGACAAGAAATTCTAGGGGAATAAAATTTTTGCTCCATTATAGAAATAGGCCTTATTAAAACAGAATTCTGAAACAAAGGACTGTTTACAGAATCTCGACTGTAAATGGTTTGATGTCACCCAATTCAGACATATTATGTTTAACAGTACATGAAGGGCTTCGTTAGCATGAGAATTAATTTTTTTAAGATTTTATTTATTTATTTGACAGAGGGAGAGAGAGAACAAGCAGGCAGAGCAGTAGACAGAGGGAGAGGGAGAAGCAGGCTCCCCGCTGAGCAAGGAGGCCCATGGCGGACTCGATCCCAGGACCCTGGGATCATGACCCGAGCTGAAGGCAGACGCTTAACCGTCTGAGCCACCCAGTTGTCCCTAGCATGGGAAGTTATGAAGATGACAGAGTTTTGGGGTGACCGGGTCCATATTTTGTAGTGAGAACCGCAGAAATTTCATTATAAGCTTAATATAGCACCATGGGGTGTCTGGCTGGCTCAGCTGGTAGTGAACGCAACTCTTGATCTCAGGGTCATGAGCTCAAGACCATGTTGGGCATAGAGCTTATATTGTGATTTTTATAGTGTGTCCTAACTTCCCTTTTACTATGAAACAGGATATAACCTTTAACCAGACAGTCCTGATTCTGTTTGGGTTCTTCTGTACGCCCCATATTATTCTTATCCCTAGTTCTGGTTCATAGTTAGATGTGAGGAATTCAAACCATATCACATTCAAACATATTTTCTCCACTTGTTCCTGCTAATGGCTTTAATCTAGACAAAATATCTAATTTACAACCGAAAGTGTAAATGAAGCCCTAATTCCTGTATTTGCTCACTGCCCCCCCCCAGTCATCTCGGTTTACCTTTTTACAATGCAGTCCAAATTCCTGGTTTTCACTGTGGCTTTCCAGAGTTCAGGCACGTCAGGATCATGTCTCTGTTAAGCTTGTTGGCTAAAAACATTTCCAATGAATCCAAAAAGGTAACTGTAGTATCAGAGGGGTAAAACTGTATCAGGGTTGGCTGTGGGTGGATGGTTTAAAATTCCTGTGAGATTTAACTGTGAACTGGCTCCTTTTCTAAGCAGGATACAGGTTTATGCTCTTGAAAGTCTGCATTCAAATGAATTAAACCTTGATTGGAATGGCATCATGCATTGTAATACTTTCCATTAAGTAAATGGCTTTTAGTTGTTCAATAAAATATGCAAGATTATCACTGAGATTTAAGTTTCTCTGGGCCCACAGTACTTGTGATTCTGGGCGGTTGCCTAAGATAGCAACAAAAGACTTTGCAGGGATGTCCAGGGAATCATATGAAAATAAGTATGGCTAATGTCCAGGAGGGGAAGAATTTTTATTCCAAACTTGGTATCAGGTCATTAGAGATATATTGAGAGAAACTTAGACAACCAAGACAGCCAGAATTTAAAACACTTCTCTAGACAGGCTTTGTTTTGAGGTTGAGAATTCAGCCTGAGCATTGTTACTGCGTGAATTACTAACGTGTACCCATCTCTTCAAGCACTGCTCCTGCAGTGACAGAGGGGAGTTGTTAGTTACACTTTGTGGCAAGAAGAAACCTTTTTTCTACCTACCCCTAACTTATTTATCTCAGTGGGAGGTGTAAAAATGGTGCCAAAATTCTCTATGTAATGAACAGCCCTCAACTTTTATTTTCCTTTTCTAATGAGCTAAGGAGGGAAGCTGAAATTAAGGGAATGGATATTTGTGAAATGGCAGCTCAGAGCGACAGCTGCAGATTTGGATGGATCGCCAGCTGCCTTTCGACTTGCAGAAAGGAGACGTAGCTTTCTTGGTGCTATTTATTTTCTCCCTTATGTTTTCTATATCTTCCAAACTACCTAAAATTGGTATTCATGGCTTTTATAGTGGAGAAGGAAAAAAACTAAAAAATCTTAGTTGTGACTGGTATATATTACATATAGGCATGAGGCTACTAGAAGGATACTTCTAGTATCCTTGAAACATGAAAACAGTGTTTAGGGATGCCTGGGTGGCTCAGTTGGTTAAGCGTCTGCCTTTGGCTCAGGTCATGATCCCAGGGTCCTGGGATCAAGCCCCGCATCGGGCTCCCTGCTCATCGGGGAGCTTGCTTCTCCCTCTCCCTCTACTTGTGCTCTCTCTCTTTCAAATAAATAAAATCTTAAAAAAAAAAAAAAAGAAAGAAAACAGTGTTTATCTTGGAGTAATTGGGGTGATCAGCAATTTTTATGTTTCTTTCTCTTTTGCGCATTTGCATTTCTTAATTATTCTGCAATTCATATTACCTGCATAATAAATGAGCATTTTTCTACAGGGAGCATTATCTACATAATAAAACACTAAGTTTCTATTTAAAAAAAATACCCATACCAAAAAATAAATATTTGTACTGTAAATTTGTTCTTGTCACATCAACATTTTAGGCTTAGCAAGTAGGCAACTCCTGTGTTTGGAATTGGGTTCAGTGGCGTTCAGAGACTGCCTCAGAGGTGGCCACGAGGGGGCGCCTGGCTGGCTCGGTCAGTAGTGACTGGTGATCTCAGAGTCATGAGTTCAAGCCCCACAGTGGGTGTGGAGCCTACAAGAAAAGAAAAGAAAAGGGAAAGGGAAAGGGAAAGGGAAAGGGAAAGGGAAAGGGAAAGGGAAAGGGAAGGAAAAGGCCCTGCAGTCTTGCAGAAACTGGCAGAGGCCCATGTTGCTCTCTCTCTCCCCTGCAGCAGCCCAGAGGCCACAGCAGGCCTGAGTCTGGCATCATCGCATGGGTAATCATGACAGTAATTAGATCTTTTCCTCATTCCTAATGCTTTCAAAACCATTCCTGATCATTCTTATTTGAGCTCCTGAATAACTGAAGAGTAGATAGCAGGCCAGGCATCAGTATTCCTTCCCCATACTGCAGCCCCACTGAGGTTTTTAAACCAGAGCAGATCATATTAGTCTTCTGCTAAAGACTCATCAAAGGATCCCCGATGCATTAAGAATATAATTTAAACTCTTTACAAGAGACGCTGCCTGATTTGGCTAAGAGAGCCTCCGTGGCTTCCTCTTTCCCACTTCCCTGTAGGAATAAGCTGTGGCTGCGCTGCCCCCGTGTACAGCTCAGGACCCTCGCGTGGTGCCCCTGTTCTGGAATGCTGTTCTTCACCTGCTACTGCCCCGCCACCTTCTCCTCAGGACTGACTCCATTTTATCTGTCCCGGCCTAAGTATCTCCCTTCTCAAGGAGGCCTTACCAGACCGCTGTGTTTGAATAGCGTCTTCTGTCTCTCACCCAGTCTCTTCTGCAGCAGTTCCCGGTGGCTCTATGACAAAATACCCCAATCCTTAGCGGCTGGAAACCAGCATTTGTTGTCTCACACAGTTTCTGTGGATCACTAATCCAGGTGTGGTGGGGCTGGGTTGATCTGGCTCAGGGTCTCTCAGGAGCTGGCAGTCAAGACTTCAGCTGGGGCTGGGGTCACCCGAAGGCTCGACTGGGGCCGGGGGCTCTGCTTCCAAAGTGACTCACTCACCAGTCTGCCAAGGCAGTGCTGGATGTTTTCTATTTCCAGTGAATTGTTGACTCCCTTACTGTTTGTCTCCACTCATTCGCTCTCTGTCCCCTGCACCCAGCCCAGTGCCTAAGACACTGTTAGTGCTCAGTAGATATTTATTGAATGAATAGGAAACCCCTACCTTCTAACTCCACTGATTGCTTAAAACAGGGGTATGAACTGAGATAAAATGAACATTGCTGGCTGATGTCGACTTCATCCAAGAAACTTTAACTGAATAATTGGATAAGGGTAGGAGGAGTTGATTTCCTCTTTATTTGCAGAAACACTTTCATTTATTTAGTTGGGGAAATAGTAATATACGGTTTTAATTTTTTTTTCATAACTGATTTCCTTGATTTTTTTTTAAGATTTTATTTATTTATTTATTTATTTATTTATTTATTTATTTTGACAGAGATAGAGACAGCCAGCAAGAGAGGGCACAAGCAGGGGGAGTGGGAGAGGAAGATGCAGGCTCCCAGCGGAGGAGCCCGATGTGGGGCTTGATCCCAGATTGCCGGGATCACACCCTGAGCTGAAGGCAGATGCTCAACAACTGCGCCACCCAGGCGCCCCAGATTTCCTTGATTTTTTTAAGTGAAGCTGTTCACAACAGATTTGGTTTTTGGTATCCTTTCCTGTGGGGTCATTTTATTTACAGTTGACCCTTGAGTAACACAAGTTTGAACTGCATGGATTCACTTATACACGGATTTTCTTTTTCAAATATAGTACTGCAAATGTATTTTCTCTTTCTCATAATTTTCTTAATAGTTTTTTTCCTCTGGCTTAATTTATTGTAAAAATACAGTATATAATACATATAACATGCAAATATGTGTTGACTATTTGTGTTATCAGTAGGGCTTCCTGTCAACACTAAGCTAATAGTAGTTAAGTTTTTGGGAAGTCAAAAGTTATATGCAGGGGCACCTGGGTGGCTCAGTTAGTTAAGCTGCTGCCTTTGTCTCAGGTCATGATCTCAGGGTTCTGGGATCCAGCCCCACATCGAACTCCCTATTCTGCAGGGAGTCTGCTTGTCCCTCTGCCCCTGCCCCCTGCTTGTGCTCTCTCACTCAAATAACTAAATAAAATCTTAACCAAAAAAAAGTTAGACACAGATTTTTGACTGTGCAAGGGTAGTGTCCCTAACCCCAGGGTTGATCAAGGGTCAACTGCAGTTGTTTCAATACATTCATGAAAAGAAGTTTTAATGCAGAAATAATCAAAACTTTATGACCATCATATGAAAAATCAGTAGGTAGGAGTGATTTAAAGTCAAACTACAATGGTTGCTTGTTTACTTAGAGGATTTCCCCCACTAGAGGGTAAAGCTGGGGAAGCCACAGTGGTCTGTTCTCTATGTCCTCGCACTCAAGTGTGGTGGGTAAATCAGTAGCTTCCAGATCAACTGGGATTTCGTCAGAAATGCAAATCTTGGGCATCGCTCTGGACCTAGTGAATCAAAACCTACATTTTAACAAGTTCTCAGGTGATTCATGTGCACATTAAAGTTTGAGAAGCACTGCTCTTTAATACATAACCTGGGGCTTCACATTTTAGGAAGACTTTTTCTTAATAAAAATGGAGCATTTGTTTTTCTGGAGTCAAGTTCAGGAATAAAAGACCCCATCTTATAATAAGTGAGGTGCTTTTAATTGAGAAGATATTTTTTTTTTAAGATTTTATTTGTTTATTTGACAGAGATAGAGACAGCCAGCGAGAGAGGGAACACAAGCAGGGGGAGTGGGAGAGGAAGAAGCAGGCTCATAGCAGAGGAGCCTGACGTGGGGCTCGATCACATAATGCTGGGACCACGCCCTGAGCCGAAGGCAGACGCTTAACCACTGTGCCACCCAGGCGCCCCTGAGAAGATATTTTTATATGTTCTGTTCTAAGTGTTAACCACAAAACATCACCATCCTTCCTGAGTTTCCTAATGTGGCCTCTGCACCTGCCTGGTACAGTTCCTCCCACATCCAGAAGGCTGCGCTCTGATTTAGGTTTTACCTCAAATTAGTAACCTGGTAAAGAACTGGTTGCTCCTGGTTCCCAAAACCAAGGTTTGATAATTGGGGTTGAAGTTATTAAAATGATATGACCCTGAGAATAATTCTTTTCCATATTGTTTTTTGAAAAAAAAATTCGGATTTGCCTTATTTTACAGATAAACTTTTTTTTTTTTTTAACATCTATGAAAAGATACATTCTAGCTTAGTTTCTAGACTTCAAATTAAAAATAGAAATTCTGTATTTTCAGATTTCGGTAGAAATGAGAATTGCTTACCATTCTCGTTTTTGTTTTCTTTCTTTTACATTTTGCAGTTTCAGTTGTTCTGAGGATATTTCACAAAAACAGACCAAAATGACCACTGAACCATGAGTGTGTGTTGAAATATTGTTTCATGCCTGTGTGTGTGTGTGTGTGTGTGTGTGTGTATTACACCCAACGTGGGGCTTGTACTCATGACCCAGAGATCAAGAGTTGCATGTCCTGCCAACTGAGCCAGTCAGGCACCCGTGTACTTTTTCTTTTAAATAAAAATTTAGCTTTGGAAAATTAGAGCAGTTGAATTTCCTAAAGCTGTTTATATTATTTTGTCAACAATGGAAGTATAGGATATTACATTAAAAATATTTGAGAAAGTATCGGAGTACCTGGGTGGCTCAGTCGGTGAAGCATCTGCTCCGATCAGGTCATGATCCCAGGGTTGTGGAATCGAGTCCCAGGTCTGACTCCCTGCTCAGTGGGAAATCTGCTGCTCCCTCTCCCACTGCCCCTCCCCTGCTCATGCTCAATCTCTTTCTCTTAAATAAATAAATAAATAAATACATAATCTTTAAAGAAATATTTGAGAAAGTATCATTAGTGCTATACTGACACCCCCGAGAAAGGCAAAAGGATTGACATTCAAGTCAAGCCTCCTGTCACATTTCCAAAATCTGGCCAAATTATATTTAATAGCGAGATCTCATCTATGTACTAATTTACCTACTGAGGTTTCATTCAGCAATGTCCATGTGCCAGTGACTGGGCCCAGCGGTGGATTGCAAAGAAGAGGGTGTAATCTGTGAGGGAACTACGTTTTTTAAAGCAATAGTTTGGTCAGGAAACTCTGTTAATAATTAAACCAGTTACCGACTGGTGGAAAGTTTAAGATGTCAGCAATATGCTTTCCTAATTCTAAAACAAACCTGTATTTCTCCAGAAATATAAATATTTGGAACAAGCAGAGGGCTTGTAGGTTATCAGGCTTCTTTGCCAGTTAGTACTCTGTTCCTCCCAGACACTGACTTTTTTTTTTTTTTCAGTGACTCTGGTGCATTTTCTTAAATAGTTTTGTCTCATGTACAATTTTATCACCATTGGAAAATCTGTTTCCTGACATGATTCTGAATTTGCATTTCTTCATTTTCCATGTATTTCTCACTTAGATCCATTGCCATATCTGCTACTGAAATTTGTTTTTTAAGACAGCTTGTGTGTGTGTGTGTGTGTTACTACATACTAAGTTTGCTACACATATGAATGTGGGTTTTTCTGGGAAGACATGGTACATGCATATAAAAATATAGAAAGCTAAGATATTGTTGGTATTTTTGTGGAAGTTTAGATACCTTGTTAAACATGCTAGTGAGTCCAATTACAAAAGATGAGGAAACAAAATACTTTTGAAACAGGGATGAGCAATGTCTTTTGGTTATTCTCTTTGACATATGGACGTGGTTTTTTAGTATTTTATGGTGATGATCTTGGTATTCTAAAGGCCATGCTGCCATTCTGTACTTTCTGGAAAAGAAACGAGAAGGCCAGGACAATTTACACTGAGAAATGACTTTCAGGCCCCACGTGGCCACTCTTTGAGGCAAGTTTGCTCAGGAACAGGCAAGGAATGAGGAACTTCCAGCCTGTCTTCTCCAAGTTTTGTAAGACAGAGGGGCCTGGTGATGCCTGCGTCATGGTGTTCTGCAGTAGTTTAATCAGGAACCACTGTCAAAGGACACTCAATAGTTCCTAGATCCAGCATGCTTGAAGCCTGTTGAATATCAGTATTTTTTAAAAAGATTTTATTTATTTGAGAGAGACAGAGTGAGCGTGCGTGGGGGGAGGAGCAGAGGTTAGGGAAAAGCAGACTCCTCGCTGAGCAGGATCCCAGGCCGAAGGCAGACACTTAACCACCTGTGACTCCCAGGTGCCCTGAATATCAGTATTTGAAAGAATTTAGCCCTATGTTTAACTTTGAGCTCAGTCTCAGATTTGTTACACATAAAATTTAATTGAATCATGCATGGGAGCAGAGATTAGTTTCTTTCAAGTTCAATTTTGATTTGAAAAAGATCAGATCCAATCAATTCCCTTCTACCTTACCTTGCTCCAGCTCAAAAAAAAAAAAAAAAAGCTCATCCAATGGCACCCATCTCCCGAGTTGTGGCAAGCATGCCACCGTTGGTGAGTAGGGTGATTCCAGGTGGTATATCCAAATGTGGCTCATCCAGTCATAAATAAAACTGTATCACAGGAGACAAATAGGGTTCCCATTTTAGTGCTCTTAGGTTTTCCTGTTTACATCAAGAGAAAGCTTGGTGCACGAAGGTCTTTAAAACCTCCCTAACTTCGTAAGTCCCCCTTGCAAGGAGGAGTCAGGCCCCAGGTTCAGAGCTCTGGATGGGTCACACTGTTTAGCTAGAATTTATTTTTGTAGTTGGTTATGGCAAATGATAATTATTTTCTATTAATAATAGTATTCTAAAATTTTTAAGTAATTTCTACGCCCAGTATGGGGCTTGAACTCACGATCCTGACATCGGGAGTTGCGTGCTGTACTGTCTGAGTCAGCTGAGTGCCCCATAAATTATTTAATTTAATTTATTTATTGTTATTATTTTTTTTTTAAGTAGGCTCTATGCCCATGGTGGAGCTTGAACTCACGACCCTGATATTAAGAGTTGCATGTTCTACTGACTGGGCCATTTGTATTTAAAATTATAAATCTATGAATCAGGGAAAGTATGAAAGAGAATGTAGCACCGATGGCACATGTCTGGCAAAAGTTGCAAAGGTGATACATGAGAGACAGTTTGTAAATACTTGTGCTCACATATCTGTCTGGGTAATTAGTAACTGTGAATTTGCGGAAATTTCGCTGTCTTCCTCTCGAAATGGCAATAACATCCCATGTCTGTACAGTATGTCGTACGGTGCTTTAAGAAGTAAATGTCCCTAAAATGTAGCTCCTCCCCAGCTAACTAAAACTCTTCAAGACTTCATCATTTACATCTGATTTCCTCCAAAGATCAATCTCGACCCATCTCCCTACAGTGCAGTATCAATAATGGAAATCATCGGGCCTCCACGTCTTTACAATTGATTTGCTTCCCTTTTGTCCTTGTGTGATCTATAAAGCACTTAAGTCTCCCGACGCGTCTTGTGATACTGAAGCTATGTAACATCTGAAGTCTGTAAGACTGCGAATATCAAAGCTGAGATTATCTTCTGATCATATTTTTCCTTGTGATATTCACAGGATGGCTCTGGAAGTTCTGGGACATCTGAGTATTGTGAGGTAGCCAACGTAATGGTGTACCTTTCCCCATTTGCCTCTTCATTAGCCCAGCCACACTGGCCTTGTAGAGGACACGAGGATTGCATTTACAACTTACATGGCCACATGCTACGATTCCATTGTTTAATTCTATTTGTGGAATGAAGTTTTTATGGAAAACATTTTGCTACAGAGTTGTGAATGTACTTAGGAAGATCCATGTCGTACATCATGACAGCTCTTCCCCTATCATCACCACATGCACTCTCCTCCTTACTTGAAGTGCCTTCTTTAGCATCTGGCCATGTACATCCATTTTTGGTATGATCACTCATGAGACAACTGCTGGTCCACCTGTATACATTTGAATGATGGCACATCTGATTAAGTAGACATCCCTGTTAGAGTGTCATATGCTCAAATAAATCTCCCACTATCCATTTCAATATAATGCAATAAACTCACTTTCCCAGCAAACTCAGAAATTGCAAGCCAAGCCCCATGTGGACCCAAGAGTCTGTTAATTCCACATATGGACAATTCCCTGAAGGAAGATGTTTAAATACAGTCTTTTTTTTTTTTTAAGTGGGTTAGCTAACAGAAAATTTAATTCATATGCTAAAGTGTGTCAGGCAGCTGAGTTCCAGTGTTCAGTTCATCATTATCTTGAATTGTGGGTTTAATCAAGTTCCTTCACTTAATGTGAATGTTTGTGTTCAGAACCTAGCATCCTGCTTTAAGGAAAATGCTCACCTTTTATTTCTTTTGGATAGTCCCCAGCTTTGTGAAATCTGACGAAGACAGCCAATGAAGTGAATCTTATTTGGGTGGTTGAACATGAGGAGGAATCAGGGAGACTGCATAGAGTGTTGCTTTCATTAAAATAGCTTTGTCCAAGAAGACATTTTCACTGTTCTTTTGCATCCGTTCCAGTGCTGTTTCCATTTTGCTTTGCTTAAATTAAAAAGGAATGTTATTAAAATGAAAACTTGGTTTTACAAATAGAGATCTATGGGATCAAGTCGGTGTTTTGGGCTGAGGGCTGTGTAGTTGACAGATTTTGTGTGTCTGCCCCAGAATGGGGGAGCAGTTTGGTTCAGCCTCTTGGATACGAAGCCAGCACATGTAATGGAGTGTATTTGTTCAGAGCTGGGCAGCAAGTGTAATAAAATTATGCACTGTGTTTGTGTGACCCTGCCTTTTATATCCCTGTAGTTGCTCATTCATTCATTTTTCAGATGTAAATTAAAAGTGGAGGTTGCAGATTAGATGTGCCAGGGCTCATGTTGGCTATGTGAAACGCTGTTCCTCTCACTCTCGGAACTTACTGGATCGTGACAGAAATACAAATGAGCTCTAGGAGAATATTTGACTCTTATGAGAATTCATTTCTGTCAAGAATAGGTAGTTGGCTTTGCTAGCACATGTGGCCTATAAATTTATTTTCTTCTTGTTCTTATTATTTGTTACTGTTACTTCAATTCAGTTAGCGATACGAAGGATTTTAAGCAATATTCTCAAGTTATCTTTATAGCCTTTCGACTGCGAATATGATTAACGTGGAGTAGGTACCCCTACTTTTTAGAGGAAACGTGTCCTGAGCGTCTGGGTACTTGGCAAGGAGAGATAATCCATGCATCCCAGTCTTTGCTGTCATCTTTTAAAAAAGATCAAATGAAGGGGCGCCTTGGTGGCACAGCGGCTGGGCGTCTGCCTTCAGCTCAGGGCGTGATCCCCGCGTTATGGGATCGAGCCCCACATCAGGCTCCTCGGCTGTGGGCCTGCTTCTTCCTCTCCCACTCCCCCTGCTTGTGTTCCCTCTCTCGCTGGCTGTCTCTCTCTGTCAAATAAATAAATAAAATCTTTAAAAAAAAAAAAAAGATCAAATGAAGAGCATTTGACCTCTCTGGATTCTATTAGGATTATTTACGTAACAATTCAAACTTGACTTTTCAAACTGGCATTGTGCCACAGAACTTAGTACTAAGTGGAGCTGTTTAAAATTCATGCTGTTTACTGTTTATGTTCTATGAAAATGTTGATTCCACGGTTCAACCTAATACCTGGAAGTTGTAGAGCACCTGCTAGAGAAATAACTGTTCTCAGTATCTGAAGACTGTGCAAGCTCTAACAATAGAAGAGACAGAACTTTGGGAACTGCTATTGAAGAAAAGCTCGCTGACATGGCTGCTGTTAGGAATTTGGGGATTTCCTAGCAGGAATGAGTCTATATGCGTGAGAGTACCCCACCGAATGTGGGATTTACAATTTAACATCTTCTAATCCTCACCTTAAAAGAGTCTCATCCAGTAGTAAAAATCACCAACTTTATTTGCCGAGAACATGAATACTGACTAGAGCTCAGAACCTATTTCATTAAAAGATCATTTCTTGCAGCTTGACGGAGAACAAAACTCACTGGCATAAATCAACAAATAGAATATGCGAATCAGAGGCCACAGTCAAAGGCCAGAATGAGCCAGACACCCTTGGAAGAGAACTAAGAAGGCCCTGCTGGACCTTCAAACTGACCTGCCTAAATGAACATTATGGCCAGTGGAGCCAAATGCAGCGAGTACAGGGTCCCAGTGGGGCTCTTTCTTGGTCCCCGTCACACATGCACTCAATGGCGCTCTGGCGGCACACCCGCCGTGTGGAGCTGAGCACAACAGTCCTCTCAGCTGAGACCGCCGGCACTAATGGTGCTCAGGTGCCCCCTTTTTAGCATGAACACCTCAGGACTGGCAGGAAAATAGTGGCCCCATAAAAACCTCTAAAACAGAGGTTACAGTTATCCAACCTTGAGTCCCAAGTCCAACCGTGTTGTAATTGGGAAAATGGGCTTTTGTTGGCCTATCTTATCATTCCTAAAGGCCAACTAAAGGCACAATGAAGCCCCATGATCTTTTGATCTTATTCTACCGTTTTGCCTAGAAAATGGCGGTTCTTATATGGGCTTCTCCAAGAGCTTTGAGAGAATATGCGTATCTATCTTGAATTAAGGTATCTTCTCAGACACTATGATTTCCACTAAAGGGTGCACAAAGGACATCCCATAACAGTAGGAATCTAAGGAAACAGCCGAGTGCTGATACTGACCTGTAACTTCTGGATTAGGAGATGCACTTCTACAGAGGAAGGTGCCCTGGGTCTCTCACTGTTATTTGCCTCCTGTTTCTCCTGTGTCTCCAAGCCAGCTGCCCACTCACCCACCAGGGTCAGATGGGACAGATACTCTTAGGCCGGAACAGGAGCCGTGATTTCCTCGAGCCCATGTTTCTTCCAGTGTGTGTAAGGTGGCCCTCACAGATTTTGATGTTCCTTCTCTATGCTTTTAAAGCACATTGTTCATGTATCTCTGGGTTAGCAAGGATGTCTCTTTTCATGTTCATCTCCCTCCTAGACTGTGTGCATATCAAGGGCAGGAGCTCTGTCTTTGGGTCTCTTCAGTACGTATCAGATTGCTTGGCACCACTTATTCATTCGTTTAATCTCTGAATCATATATTCATTCCCAGTTGAGACCCTCTTAATAAATGTTCATTAAATAAATGGATGGATGAATGATACCTTTGTTTTAGAGCTAACTTGTTAAATTCATGTGCAAATTTCAAAGTGTATGATTGAGAAACTCCCTATCCACTGCATAGGCAGGTAAGCATGTGAGGAGAACAACCATTATTACCATCTTGAAACCATTCAATAGTTCTCCCTGTTCTTTGGATTGAGTCTGAACCCCTTCACATGTTGTAAAAGGTTTATAAGTCACTACCTATGATTCCAGCTCATTTCTTTGCTTGTCCCCTTTCTCTCCATGCTCCAGCCACACCAGCCTTCTTATACTATCTCACTTCTTCTATTCCTTCCCTACAAGGCCTTTGCACATGCTGTTCCAGGAACCTGAACACCCCTTTCTCCCATTCTTCACCTAGCCCACTTCTGCACATCCTTTACATCTTAGCCCACACATCTCTTCCTTGAAGAAGTGTTCGTTGACCTCCCCTCTCCACCTGCCTAGGCTAGATCTAGCTCTCCTGTACTCTCATGTTTCTATACTCCAGGCCTTCAGAGCACACATTGCAGCTTCTAATTTTATGTTTATTTTTTATGATTAAGTGATGTATTAGTACTATGTTGCCACATAATGCTGTGTAATAAAACACCACAGAATCTCAGTGGCACTCAGCAGTAAGGGTTTATGGCTCATGCATTTGGAGTCAGCTGCAGGTTGGCAAGGCAGCTGCTGTTCTTGGGTGTAGAGGCTGGGCTAACCCATATATGAGGGGATGAGCTGGTGGACTACTGATCTAAGACTGGGGCAACTGCTCCACATGGCTCTCATCCTCCAGAAAGCTGGCTCAGGCACACTCTCGTGTTACTGGCAGATGTGCAAGAGGACACGTGAAAGGCTTTTGAGGGGCACAGGTACACCATTACTTCTGGCTTATTCTAGTGGCCAAAGTAAGTCACATGGACAAGTCCAGAATCAGAGTGGGAGGGCACTGCAAAGTTACAAACGAGGACATGTTGACAAGGACCTGTGAAGATTGGGGCCGTCTTCGCATCCTACCGCAGTGTGACTCTAGGATCAATGGAAGGCAATGCTGGTATCTCTTTTTATTCACCATTATTTCCCTAGTACTTAGCAAGACGCCTGACATACAGTGGTTGATAAATATTTATTGAATGAGAGCAAGACTGAATATGAAAGACATCAATCTGTTGCTGTTTTCTCAAAAAATCTAGAGATGTTCACTTCTGGAGGAGGTGACTGCCTTAAGAAAAATAAAAGAAATTAGTTCAGAATTATCATCTATTTCTCATTCTTCAAACTTCCAAATTCCCCCCAAATAATGGCTGTTTACATCTCAGGGTTAGCTTCTATTTCTCTTGAGATACGTTTCTCTCTCTATCCTTGTTACCAGTAAAGTGTTAGAAAATAATTTCAAATGAAGAGAGTTAAACATGAGTTGTATGAAGAAAGGGGGCAAAAACTTAATATTTTAGATAAGAGGGAAAAACAGGGTAGCTTTTGTTAGTTTGGGTAGTGGCGTGTGCACACTTTCACAACACGGGCTCTGAAGGGCCAAGAGGAGGCTGATGGTGCATCCATGTAGCCAAGTTCCTAATAACTGGGAAAATAAGTCAGATATTTTCATTAATTCTGGAACATGAAATCCTAAAAAGACCCTAAGGGTATGCAACCCAAACAGAAAGGAACAGAAAGGGGCACCGGCGTCTTATTCGGTAGAGCTTTTGCTTTTGGCTCCGGTCATGACCTCGGGGTCCTGTTGTCAAGGCCCCACATCGGGCTCCCCACTCAGCAGGGACTCTGCTTCTCCCTCTGCACCCCCCCCCCAAATAAATAAACTCTTTAAAAAAAAAAAAAAAGGAACTTGAGCTGGAAAGGAAAGACAGATTGGCATTGTCAAGAATGCGGAATGTTAAATGGGTTTCATATTTGGGGAGTGGTAAAGGAGTTGGGGAATACAGATTCAAATGCTAGGAAATTCTGTAAGAGTATGAGGATAATTTAACTGGGCCATGTAATTGGGTATTTTTAGTAAAGAAATGTATTCTTTGATTCTGTCTTCATTTAAGAAATAATGCTGCTTTTCTCCAGGGGTGACATTCAAACTACTTGACAATGGGGAGTAGCCACAGTAATGGAGGAAGGTTCTAGAGTCCTTGATTGTGCCAGCCGTTAGTCCTCTGGCAGCTAAACTGTGGGGAGTTCTGGGAGTTTCTGGAGATAGAAATGGGGTAGCCTGAGCAGCAACTAGTCAGGGAGTGGGCACTCTCTGGTTTGGGGCAGCGTTATGTAACAACTGGACCAGAATTATTTCTATTTTCTAATACCGACACAGCCAATAGATGGTAATGGTTGTGCAACTCTGCACCATTGAATTGTTCACGTTAAAAGTGCGTTTTGGGGCGCCTGCATGGCTCAGTTGCTTAAGCGTCTGACTCTTGGTTTCCACTCAGGTCATGATCTCAGGGACCTGAGATTGAGCCCCATGTCAGTCTCCACTCTCAGCCGGGAGTCTGCTTGAAGATACTCTCCCTCTGCCCCTCCCCCCACTCATGTGCGCACTCTCTTTCTCTCAAATAAATAAGTCAATCTTTTTTGAAAAGTGCATTTTATGTTGTGTGAATTATATTTCAATAAAGCTTATAAAAAGATCTAAATGAAGATTTACTTGTGCAATGACAGGATCGAAAGCTGTATTTTGGAGGAAAATAGCTGGGCTAGAGTATGCAGACTGATTTGGAGTTGAGTCATATTGCTAAGTTATAATTACCAAAATATAAAGAGACAAGGCCTGGAAGAGGCTGCTAGCAGTCAAAGTGTAGAGAAAGGCCTAAATGACTGGAAGCTGAGATGAGGGAGGAGGGGGCTGAAAATGACCCCAGCATTTCTAGACTGGAAACTCTGATTCCATTTACAGAAATGTGCAAGCTGAAATTAAAGCTGGTCTTCAGGGAACATGACAAGCTCAGTTTTAGACATGCTTTATGGTGATGGCAAGATCTGAGGAGAGTGTCTGGTAGTCACCTGAGAGACCATTAACTGGAGCACTGGTGAGGGTCATGGCTAGAGACGCCAATCACCCTGCATTTGCTTGGGGGGGGGGGAGTCTGAGCTCATGTGCAGTCACGCAGTGCTGAGGGTAACTGGAGAGATAGGCAGCAGCCCGCTCCTCATGCTGGGCTTGTCCCTAGGGGAGAGCTCTACCACGGCAGCCCATCCCTTGGCACCTCGTGGACTCAGAACCGGGGATGACTTTCCCCAGCCTGTGCCTGAGAACTTCCTTCTTCACCCTTCAGCTTGGGACAATGCCAAGTGAACCGCCTTCTTTGTCATTAGGTCTATGAGGCATATTAGATTAATTATTTCTCTACTCTATACGGGCAGCTCCTGTAACATAGTCTAGCTAAAAAGAGAGTAATGGAATGATGCTGTTTTAGCCCCACAAATAACAGTGGCAGGCATTTGGAATTCATTTAATTTAAGCACGTTCTCCAAATTTCACTACATCTATTTTCATGCATCTATTTAATATATTTTTTTCTTTTTCCTCTCCAGGAGATTGACAACATGCAAGCACTCCTGGGAGGATTTAAAACCTCTTTTTTTTTTTTAATTCCTTTGGATTTCCACATCTCTAATCTCCACTGATTATTTTTCCTTTCTATAGAGAATGTGATATAGTTTAAAGGCATTTGGAGAACAAATGAGTAAGCCTTGGAAAGATACTTTGAATAGTTAAGACAGGACGATACAGATATTTACTGGCCTCCAAAATGTCTTACCAGAGAGCGAAATGGTTTTTGAAGCATCGCATGAATGATGTGAGGTGGATCTCAGCTAGGAATTCCCCACTAATAATGTCAGGGATGTTGATGCCAAATGACTTAGGTTGTTAGAATACCTAGGCTGGGAGGGGGGCCTCCCATGAATGCAATTAAGGAGACAGACAAACACCACAGGGGTGCTTTCTTTGCTTGAGTTACATTTGCCTTTGAAGAAAGCTGGATTTTTTGCTTATTCTATGTGCAAGATTTAATCTGGAAAGAGTTTCCAAGTATTTCTTTCCTTAGCAAATTTTAAACACAGACTAACCAAATTATCTACTGCATTCCATCTATTTCACAGCAGTAAGTCATTGGCTCTAGAAGCAATGTGGCTGATTTCATAAACAGTAAGGTGAAGACCCAGTGTGATGGCACAAACTTAGGTCACCCGTGCAGGGAGGGGTCCGCCATGGTAACAACTCAGAGTTTCGAATCCCAGCCAAGAAGGGGCTCCAGGATAACTTGACTGAAGGAGCATAGTGCAGGGAGAAACGCTCAGTAGTGGAAGTTAGGATTTTGGTTCAAGATTTCATCTGATAGTTCAGTAGAAGTGAGGCTTTGGGGCAACATGCTTCTCAAAAGTTATCTTCCTGTGCTCTCTCAGCATTTTCCTTCCTGGTCACTATTCAGTGCACACAAACCTAGCTTCTCTCCCTCTCCACCATGTAATGAAATTGCTTCTCTCAAGGTCACCAGTAATCTCCAAAACCAAAGGACACGCCAGTCTGTTTCACTGAAAACCCCATCTATTGCCTTGGGGGGGGGGGGGGGGGAGGGAGAGGGAGAGGAGAGAAAGAGTCCCAAGTGGACTTCCCACTGAGCACAGAGCGAGAAGCAGGAAGCCATCTCATGAACCCATGAGATATGACCTGAGCTGAAACCAGGAGTCAGATGCTCAACTGACTGAGACACCCAAGTGCTCCTGTATTTTCTTTAAGTAGGCTCTACGCCCAACATGGGGCTTGAACTCACAACCCTGAGATCAAGAGTCTCATGAGCCACCGACTGAGCCAGCCAGGTGCCCTTCCTCTGTATTTTGACAAAAATCCCAGACATTGTGTCATTTCACCCCTAAATATTTCAATCTGATCTATAAAAGATAAAGACTTTTTTTAAAGTATAACCCTAAGACCACTAACACATCTAAAACCTAATATTTTTTAGTATCATCAAATATCTGAAAAGTACATTTCTGAATGTCTTGTAAATCTATCATAATTTTTTGTAGTCAGGTTGTTTAAATCAAGAGCCCAATAAGGACGATACATTACAATTGGTTGATATGTCTATAGGGTTCCCTTTTCATTAATATTTTATCCATTCACTTGCTTTTCTCCCCCCTTGCAATTTATTCAAAGAAACCACATTGTTTGCTCTGTAGAGTTATAGTCTGGATTTTGCTGATTGTGTCCCTGTGGTTAATTTAACGTGTTCCTGAGCGAAGATGGCCTCATAGGTGGTATTGTGCTCTTCCATCAGGAGTCATGTGTTTGGTGGCATGTCTTTTTATGATGTCTGTGGATGTTGTGCTTTGTACCCAAATCTGTGAACTCATTAGAGGTTGTAAAATAGGGAATATTCCACTTTTATCAATTCTTTGTTTATTCACAGGAGTACTTCTATAAAGGAGAGACATTCTTTTGTTTACTTTTTAGGTTGCCTAGGGTAAAGTTTGTATAGGGATAGATTTACCTTTTAAAAATGTGAATTGGATCATGTCTCTGCCCTGCTTGAAGTCTTGCTGTGGCCTCTACACGTACACAGAATGAACTCTGTGGCCTCCACCTACCCTGCATTGTCTGGCCCTCCCATCACCCTTTTCATCAGGGTCCATCATACTGTCTACCTTTTTATTGAAATTTAAAATTAAATTAAATAAAAATCTTGAAGTGTATTGAAATTTATTGGAAAGGTAAAGTCCTTTCTTGCCCCTGAAGTTTTGTGCTTGCTGCTCCTGCTGCCTGGTTATCTTCCCCCACTTTCTATCTAGTTGGCTCCTTTTTGACCTTCCTGCAGAAATGTCCTCTCCTCATCGAGGCCGTCTCTGACTGCTTCACTTAATGGGCCTGCTCTCCCTCATCATGGCGCCTGTTTAATGCCTTGATAACACCCATCACAAGCTGTAACTATCTTCTTTATGCATTAATCATTTTCCACCAAGCACACTAGCTCTGTGAAAGCAAGGATTCTTTTTTTTTTTTTTTTCCTGTCCCATATACTACTAAATCCCAAGGCATAGCACCATTTCTGGCACACAGTGGATGCTCTTCTTTTTTTGAATAAACACCACAGGCCTGCTGACCCTGCATACCCGCATCTCTGTAAGTGGGATGCTGGGATGAACGAACTGATTATAGGGTTTCTTCCAGTTTTTAGTGTTTTCTCTGAGGGCACAGAGACCAAGACAAAGATCATTCAGTGCAATGCTTTCGGAATTCTTTATGTTGTGGAGCCTGGAGCAATGATGTCTGTGATGGGGCAGGCCATCGAGGCTGTCTGGAGACTCCCAACCTGGGACGCAGGCCTGGCCCGGCACCTGAGAGAAGAGCTGGCTTGGTGATGGAGCAGAGGGCCACAAGAGTTGGGTTAGGGAGAACATTTTTGGACTCATGGGGGTGGGACAGTGGGGTAGACTTACAGATTTAGGGCAGGAAATTCTTTTGAGTGTATACTTTGAGGGCTCCCTGACTTTTATGACCCTTAAGGAATTAGGGGTTTGGGACTTCCTGCATTCCCACAGGTTCGAAATCTCCCTTTCCCCTGAAAAGTCACTTTCTTCTTCAGGAAATCCCCCCAGCTGAGCATTATTTAAAAGCATTCCCTTTCTACAATGCAAATGCTTTAGGCTTGGTTGAGAAGATTATGAGTATTTTTCACCTTTGTGTGAATTAACTTAACTAGACAGCTTTCTTCCTAAAATCTGAGGTATCAACGTTGTGTTTAGGTTAAGAGACTCAGGGGAGAAGGGGCCAATTTTGGAGTTTGGGCCCTTGTGTGGGCTGGAGGAGGACAAGCCTGACTTAGCACAGAGCAGGGCGCTTGGGCACCCTAGGGGTAGAGACAGAGGATTTAGGTCAGCCAGTCCCAGAGTTTCAGTCCTTTTCTTTAATGCTGGAGGTTCAAGACTTTTACCCAAGATTGCTTTGTTTACTCTGATGTTCATTACCAGGAGACGGTACAGACAAGACTCAGAATATTATCCTGACTGTGCAGAAATTCAGTGAGGTCAGCGGCCATCGATAGAGGGGCCGGACTGCCCCTGCCAGGAGAAAGGCAGTGCTGGGGTGGCTGGAGCGTGCAACGCACACACAGACACGTCCACTCATGCAAACGGCCACCTTTGCTTTCCCGGAAACTTTCCCAGGCCTGCTGCTGCCTCTTGGCCCAGAGATCAGATGGGAAGAGATTAGCCTCTAGGGCAGACAAGGCCCAGGAAGGAAGGGAACTCAGAGCAGGTTTTCCTCCTCCTCCCAGACCTACTCTCCAATCCTGATAGACACCTCTGCCACCTGCTGCTCGCACCTCTTGAGAGGAACTTACTCTCTGGCAAAGCAGAGCTTGCAGAAGCTCTTCAAGAGGGATCCTGTTGAGGTGGCCACAATATGGAAGGATCTGCGGGCGTCCACAGTTGTATACTTGCTAAACTACAGTGAGTGCTCATCTTGAGGTCTTCTTCTTATGACACTGGAAACGCACTTGGGGCTTTACTTCCCTCTGGTGCGTAGAGATGACATGCTGAGGTGCTTTTTGCATTTCTCAGGCGCTTAGATGTTGACCCAGTTGTAGTCTTGGTACAGCACTATTTTAGCTTTCTTGATAGTAGAGATTCCCAATCTGATTTCTTTTTTTTTTTAAAGAGATTTTATTTATTTATTCGACAGAGAGAGAGAGACAGCCAGCGAGAGAGGGAACACAAGCAGGGGGAGTGGGAGAGGAAGAAGCAGGCTCCCAGCAGAGGAGCCTGATGTGGGGCTCGATCCCAGAACGCCGGGATCACGCCCTGAGCCGAAGCCAGACGCTTAACCACTGTGCCACCCAGGCGCCCCCCAATCTGATTTCTGACTAGACTAAGAGGTAAAGGAAAATCACAAAATATTTAAATTCTAGACTTTCATGGAGCCTTAGATCGGAAGAAAATGAATTTGGACTCCCCCTCATGGCATGAAACTGTTCTCTACATACTATTGGCTTTTGGTGTGTCCCACCAGCCTTGCACCCATCCTGGAACAATTTCAGATGTTGGGATCATAGCTGCTCTATTCTTGCATTGACAGACAACTCTATGGTCTTCCCTTCCTTAAGGTAAAATTTAATTATAAGTTATTATTAGTCTTCATTACCCCACCACAATCACACAGAGGAACCTGGATGACTCTTGAAATAAGTGCTGTTAGTTGGTATGTATGTCTGAAAGTCTTCTCCCTACTAGTCTGTAAATTCTCCAGTTCTCGCAACTTTTCCTGCTGAAGAGAGATGAGGAAACATCAGAATCCTCTGCCTCTCCAAGCCTATCCAAAGCTAATCTCATGGTTTGGGTCCTTGGCCCTTTCCCTCTCTCTTTTTTCAGGAACTTTCTCCATCCCCCTTCTCTCTCTCTCTCTCTCTCTCTCTCCAGAGTTTCCTTTAGCTGCAGACTACAAATCTGCCCCTCCTACCCTCCAATGTTGCTTACCTGCTCTAAGAAACTCTCCCATCTCCCGATTTCCTGTCACCATCACATTTATGGCAAGAGTCATGCATGGTTACTGCCCCCAGTTCTTCCTATTCCCTGTGGTAATCTGCATTCTATCTTCTTAGCTTTGTAGACATTTCTCTTTGAGGGACATTCATGTCTTTGAAATGCTCCTTTATCAGTTTTCAGTTTTCTGCCCCCTCTCTCTTATAATACAGATGCTGCCTCCTCTGTCTTGACATCTCCCTTCAACCTCCAGACTCAGAGTTCCTCTGGTTATTTTCCTGTTTCTCTCACTGGCCTTGCCCACCATTTCCTCTTTCGTTCTTTCCCCTCGATGAAAAGACCTTCTTTAAGATAATGTCCTTGGATCTCTTTTTTCTGTCCTCTCTTCCTCAGCAACCTTACTTGATTTCATGGTTTTATTTATTGTTCTAATAAGGGTCACCCCAAGCCTTCATCTCCGTCTCAACCCTGATGTATCTCTGTAGCTCCGTGTCAGGCTTCCTGCTGAATGCCTCCCCTGGAATACCCAGTTGTCACCTCGAACTTATAACTCAAACATAGTTTCCTCTGTAACCTTTTCCTTTTTTGGAATCCCTATTTCTGTTGAGGACATTGCCTAAAACCCCATTCAGCCACATTCTATATCTACAAGCCATATTTAAGTTCTCCTCTTTCCACCACAGTTTCTGTCTACTCTCTTCCATAGAATCTCTTACATCTGTCCCTTCCCCTCCATTTGCACTGCCCCACCTTAATTCAGGCCTTTGTAGCCTTTTGCTGGATTACTGGGATAGTCCAATTGGCATGTTCAGTTCCCACTTTCAACTTACTACCTTCACTGTTGCCGGACTGTCCTGGAGGGCAACTTCTGAGGTGGTTAAGTATTAAAGCCACTGTTTGGGGCACCTGGGTCGCTCAGTTGGTTGGGTGTCTGCCTTCGGCTTGGGTCGTGGTCTCGGGGTCCTGGGATTGAGCCCTGCATGGGGGCTCCCTGCTCAGTGGGGAGTCTGCTTCTCCCTCTCCCTCTGACCTTTCTCCCCACTTGCGCTCTCTCTTAAACAAATAAATAAAACATCTTAAAAAAAAAAGTCACTGTTTGAGAAAACATTCCATATAGTCAACATTATTCTTGAAAATGCCTTAATTGTCCGTAAAGTACAATTTGCAGTCATACTACTTCTTACTGAGTTCAGCACCGCCAGTTCTCCTCCAGTCTTGGGACAGATCACTTTCTTCTGGTTGAACACCAGATGAAGTCATCTGCTTGGTTTTAGGGGCCATCTAGTATGAAAAATATGTTTCTTTAAATACCAGCATCACACTCGCCATTAGTCTCTTTGAATTCATGTGAGTTACTCATGAGTGTGCTACAGACCCATTGGAATGTCTCAAAGCACAGCTCTGATCCTATTATTTCTGTGCTCTCCTTTAGTGGCTCTCAGAAGTCCCATTTCTTTGGCTTGTAGCTCAGAACCGTCCATGATCTGGCTTCAACTCTCTTACCTAATCCAGGTTCCACTCCAAAATGGAACACCTGCCATTCCCGACACATGCCGGGCACATTCCATCCTCCATCTATACTTTCCCTCGCAGTGATCCCCCTGTATGGGGTACCATCATCTGACTCCCCATCTTTGCTGGACTCAGCCATTCTTCACAGATCAACTCACATGCTGCCTGTCCTGATTTCTTCACAGTTCTCCTCCAATTCAGTCCAGGCCAAATCCTATTTCCTTCTGTGAACTGCAATAGATCTGTATTTGTATTGCTTTCTTTGTAAGTTTCATTTTCTATCTAGAACTCTCATTTTCTGTATGTTTTATGAGACTATAAACACCTTATGGGTAGGGTTAGTGCTTGAGCCTCCTTTATATTTTTATATTCACCACCATCTGCATCTTAAAGCACACACTCAGTTCTCAATAGGTTTTTTAAAATGATTTTTAAAGATTTAATTTTTCAATTTTAAAAAAAGGTTTATTTATTTATTTATTTATGTGAGAGAGAGAGCGCGCGTGAGCGCTCACTGCACATAGGTGAGAGGGAGCACAGCATGGAGGTGGGGGGCAGAGGGAGAGCGAGAATCTCCAGCAGATTCCCTGTTGAGCGTGGAGCCTGTCTCGGGGCTCCATCCCAGGACCCCAAGACCACAATTTGAGTCGAAATCAAGAATCAGACGCTCAACTGACTGAGCCACCCAGGCTCACCTAAAGATTTTATTTTTAAGAAATCTCTACATCCAATATGGGGCTCGAACGTACAACCCCGAGATCGAGGTGCATGCTTTACCAACTGAGTCAGCAAGGCGCCCCAGTTCTCTGTAGGTTTTAATGAGCAAGTAAGAAAAATAGATGTGGCTTCCTAACCCTTCCCCATGCAGCAGAGTTTCTCCCAGTGTGCTGTAGTGCCCCAAAACTTTGGACCCAATGCTCCCCCAAAGCAGCAAACTTCTTTATCCCAGTAGTGGCTCCATCAGGCAATGAATGAACTCACCAGGAAGGCAGCTGGGCAAGAAGATAAATGCAAATGGTCAAGCTCTTTGCTCCTTCTTAAAGAGCAAAATAAACATCCTATTTGATTAAAAAAAAAAAAAAGACCTTGGAAATTAACAATACAATGGCTTTTTCATAGAAGGCTCTAGGAAATGCCAAGTCTGTCACGGGGGATGGAGACATTTTGTTCCCATTGTGTAGAAAGAGACTGATGAGGCCTTGTAAAGCAATGCCGCAGACCTGTTTTAAGGATCAGAACATTTTTCAGTGTATTTCAAGTTCAGTGGGACTTTAAGCTTTATGAAGAAAATCCCTCCCCTCCCACCTCCCTAGACAGGGATGCTTTTACCTTAGGGAAACTCAAAACTGAGGGGAACTGTGATTCCAGGAAGCCACTGGATGTAACAGTCCTTGGAATCTTTTCTGATTCGTACTCCAAACCCAGAAATACAAACCCAGCTGTGCTCAGATGAGCAGTGAAGTTTTTAAGGAAGGTATGGAGGTTAAAGAGGATGGGAAATGTAATCCTTACAAGAACGGTCTGGGGTTGGGGAGGATGGGAAATTGAAGCCTATTTTATATCTTTCAAGGGATCGGCGTCTTCATCTTTATTACGGACGTGCAGAAAACGTAATCTGCCCCAGCGACAGAGAGGGAGTTTGACAGTGAATTTACACCCTCGGTGCTGACTGTAGACCATTCAGGGAAAATGACCGCCCCACACTCTTGTAAAATCTTCATGTACCATGCCAAGTGCGCTGCCTGGTGTGCAGTGTTCAGATTGGCCTTGACCTTATTAAATCATGGAAAGTGGCTTCTAGGAGGAATTGTTTTAAAATTTTTTCTGCACAATTACTTGGGTGGCTTTTCCCCTGGACTCGGGTCCTGTAATTACTATCGCAGAGGCCTGGAAGGATGCCTGCTCTCCCGGCACGGTCCCCGCAGCTCGGCCTCCTCCCTCCCCCCTCCTGGCCCCGCCCCCTCCGCGCCCCGCGCGGCTAGACAGCTGCGTTCAATCAGAAACCGCTCACNGGCCGCTGCAGCCGCTGCGAGCGCCCCCCGCCGAGCCTCCTGCGGCCGAGGCTCGTCCCGAGACGCGCCGGCTCCGCGCCTTCCGGGAGAGCTTGCGCCTGCTCGGGGCTTCGCCGCCGTCTCGGGCGAGGACGGCTGGCTGGGCTGCAGCGGCCGGGAGGGAGCCAGCGTGGGCCTCGAGCCTCGTCAGCCCCAGTCAGGAGCTCGGGGCCCGGAGGGGGAGCTCGGCTCTGAAACGTGCAGCCATGAATTCTGGAGCTGCCGTGAGACCGGGGAACGACGCGTCGGCCGAGCTGAGCGAGGTAGGAGCAGCCGAGGTCGGGGCGCTGGCTTCTTGGGCATTTGCTTTTCCACGGCCCCTCGCGCTCCCGGGCTGGAGGCAGCACAATCCAAGATTAATAGGTGCTTTGGATCTGGTTTTAACTTGCAGCGCTACTCAGGAAATGACCTGCGCGGGCTTGGTCCTCGGTCTGCGACGAGGGGTTCAGAGAGAAACGAGCTCTCGCCGCCAGTCCGGGCTCCCCTCCCTTCCCAGCCCGGCCCCCGGGTTGTGTTCTGCACTCCTCTCCGCAGCAGTCGGGGACCCCAAGCTAAGCCGCAGCCGGTGCTGACCAATTTGGGGGGGCTGGGGAGCCGCCCACGTGCGATGCGTCGGGTTAGATTCGGCCCCTGGTCTCTTGGCGGAGATGAATGACCCGCGCCGGGGAGGGAAGTGGGGAGGAAGCGGATCAAAGCCGCTTAGAACTTTATTTCCTGCCCGGGACTGGACTCCTGAGTCTGAGGCAAGCGCCTTTGCAATTCCTGGCTCTCCCTGTAACGGACCCACTGGAGTGTTGAAATTAAAGCTACATCACACGGTAGGCAAATATGTGAGCGGTAAGACGCTCAAAGCCACCTTTTTTGAGGACTTCAGGGATGCCTCGGGCACAGCCCCCTCCCCCGCCGCCCCGGCTTTTAATACCTGAAAAGTGGCGACGGGAGACCTACAAACTGGGTGCTCGTGTCTACAGCAGGCGGCTTGGTGGCTGTGGGTTTTCCTCCTGGCACCATCACTGAGCTATTTATGGGGCAAAAGTAGAATAAATAGTCTGCTTCTTGAGTATGGCTGAAGAGAGGAAAGGGGAAGAAAGGGGACCAGCGTAAAAACAGCCGGAAGGCAGATAGAAGTGATGTCAGATTACCAACCGTGAAGGGAAAATGAAAGGCTGGAGCCCTAGCTGGGGGAAGAGGGCTGGAGATGGGGAAGAGGCGGGCGTGTAGACAGACAGAGGGAGACCCGAGTAGGTCTGCCGCTGGTGTCCAGCAGGGAATGCAGTGGGCCCTGCCTGGTGCTCCGTCTTGCTGCTGCTGTCCCTGCTCTGGGTTTGGAGTAGCAGCGTGAGGTGTTGGTGAGTGACGTAGAGGCACTTCCTAATCCTGGTGGCTTCCCCTGTCTTGTAGAAGGTGGGGAGATGCTGAGAGGGGAGGGCGTAATTTGAAAACGGGAGGTTAGGGGAAGAGGCAGGAAGACCTAAGTGATTTTTTTTTTTTTTTTTTTTT
>NC_048220.1:82386754-82449898 GCF_002007445.2 Ailuropoda melanoleuca | reverse complement strand
TTCTTCCTCTCCCACTCCCCTTGCTTGTGTTCCCTCTCTCGCTGGCTGTCTCTCTCTCTGTCAAATAAATTTAAAAAAAAAAATCTTAAAAAAAATTAAATAAATAAATAAATAAAAATAAAATAAAAATGTGCTATCCAAAAAGCACCAGCACAGACAGATAATGAAATCTATCTAACGTCCTTTTATAAAATTATAGGAAGAGGTAGAATAAATCTACCAATAGTTATTCCGTACAAATTCTATCAAAATTAAATCACAATACACAGGATTAAATGCATAATGAAGTCAGTTTCATTACAATATAGTTTTGCTAAATAACAAGCAACAAAATAAATGCTGAAACAAGTGAACTGCCAAGTATCATTTGCTTGTGCAACTAGTGTTTCACCACAACTAACAATAAAAATATACTGATTATCCTAACACATCCTTTCAACAGTATCTAGAAAACATTTTGCACATCTTTGTCCTAAAATCTACTTCACTGAATAAAAGTAATCAGAACCCAAATAACAAAGGTAAACCTTAAGGTCAAGGACTGGAAACTACTCACGAAGACGGCACTAAGTTTTCTATTGACAATTTTTCATACTTTGTCCCTGAGAAGGCTGGCATTGCTTCTCTCAGTTCAGCCCACATACACAGCCCTTATAAGATGGGTCAGATTCTGATATAACAAAACATCTCTGGATGGCCATATATAATGAAATAATAACAATAACATAACTATAATAAACCAAGTTAATACGTCATTAGCAACTTAAAAGAAGGGTAAGCACCCATGATGGAACTGCATAACTTAAAAGTCCAAGAAAAAGCATTTAAGGCATCAGTCTAAGTCTAACTAGTGGCAGCTAAAAAAATTTGGAAAGAAGTCTTCCTTATAGGTTAATACAAGTGAAAATTAAAAGGAACGTTGTTATTTTTCAGAGGAGTTTGTGGTTAATATCCCAATCTGGCTTTAAACTAAAACTTCACATAGATGGCACATACCAAGCCTATCATCGCCAAACAGTACTGCAGTACCACCAAGTGGCAGAAAGACACACTACAAGTCTAGGACTGCTAGTTGAATACTTTGATTACTCAAAATGGCAACTACTATGAACTAAACTTTGTCACACCGAAACTCATGTTGAAGGCCTAACCCTCAATGTGACTGTATTTGGAGATAGGGCCTGTGAGGAGGTAATAAAGGTAAAATGAGGTCATGAGGTTGGGGGCCTAGCCCGAGAGGGCGGATGCCCTTGTAAGAAGTGGAAGAGACATGGCACACTCTGCACTCACAAAGGCACCCAGGAAAGACCACATAAGCACCCAGTGAGAAAGGAGCCACCTACAAGCCAGGATGAGAGCCCTCACCAGAAACCTTATCAGCAGGCATCTTGATCTTGGGACTTCCCAGCCTCTAGAACTGAGAGAGATAATTTCTGTGTTTAAGCCACTCAGGCTGTGGTATTTCATTATGTCAATCTGACTGAACTAATAAAGCAACACTCAACCTTAATCCTAAACCTTACCTCTTTGTAAAAGAGGTAATCATTTAAAAATCAGATATAAAAGTCAAATTCTAATCTCAAAATTTACAAAAACTAAAGACGAGTTTTTTTTTCAATAAGTTCCTTTATCAGTGATAAGAGGATGTTTCTTAGATCAGAAAAGTTAGAAGGATTAATTCTTATTACCAAAAGGAAAAAATCTTTCCCTGAAATTACAAGACTACAGTTCCTAAGAATACCTGTGCTTTCCTCAGAGCAAGACAAAAACTCTAAAACAGAAAAAAAACTCAGTGATTCACATCAGAAAGGTAAATATTATTAGAAAATACATATACTTAAAAATCACAAATTCCTTCCGTTTTCATCTATGTGTTTACAAATACTCCTTGACTGCCTATACCGTAGTAGTCAGGAACATGGACTCCAGAACCAACCACCAGGGTTTTGCATCCCTGTTCTGCCACTCACTGTGAGAGCCTGGTGTATTACTGAACGGCTCTGTTTCAGTTTCTCTCCTGTAAAGTGGAGATCATCTCCCATAAAGGCTGTATCCCTCCCCATAAGATTCTCTGCAGCACCCTATCATCTACACTCCATTCTCCCACTCCCTATGCCCTAATAAATTTCATTTACTTTCTTACAAACCACGGTGATCTATAATCATTACTGAAATGAGCACCACGTGAATCGGACAATCTTCTACCTTAGAATCCCAGAGCAGGAAACAAACAAATAAGATAAACTAAATAAAACCTGGGTGCCTCTGCCCCTCTCCCCCATTCCCCCCCCCATACCTTATTTCTGCACCATCCTGACTCTATAACATAGTGTATAAAACTGGTCAGAAGAAACGTTCTAGTGGTAGATGCAGACGATCCCTTGGGCATGGGATACTTCTCTTCAGTTCTGCAAGTTTAAATATTTGATTTCTTCCAAGTTCCCTCAAAAAGCTCCAACTACAGAGACAGCTGATCTCACCAAATTCAGTCCAAATTTAGCCTGTTTCCTAGTTAATGCAGTGTCTTTCCTGGACCCAGACAATTATCTTATTGCTACAGGACTAATCTAACTCTACATACAGGATTACACATCCATTCCTCTAGGTAGGGTGCTATGATTTTTGTTTTGTCCTTCCTTTTGAGCCAGAGAACCACAAGGTTTGAGGACATAAAAGGGAGACTTTACAACTATTCCATTTCATCTCATACCATCTACAGAGAGAAAAGGGAAAACTCTTAGAGTATGTGTCAATTTCTTACCTGCTACCTAAACAGATTTCAATCTTAAGACCTGTGTGTGCATAAACCTTTACTCACCTATATACAATGGCTTTGTCTATAAGCTGTTGAAAACACTTACTTAGATAAGTTGTTCCATACTAAATTGAAAATGCAGCATTTTTAATCATTTTTAAAATCCTACTCCAAAGTAAATAACCACTAATGGTTTTTCTTGTTAAATAATTACTAGTAGTTCATAAGAATTTTAACTACTATTGCTCACTAATAATTAAATCCAAACTTAAACCAGGTGGTGAACACTGCGCTTCAGGAAAACACTGAGTCAAAAAAATAAATAAGGCAACAGATCCAAATGAAATATGCCACAAAACCCATACTGCCATCTCAAAAATATCTCAAAGTTAATCACTAACACTTAGATTTTAAAGATATTTACTTCTAGTTATGAAGCCCTTAAGTAACTCTTCTTAATAAATGTGTATCTTATAGAGAAATTAAGTGACTCACCCAAAGTCTCTAGGCTACTGACTAACATATACAAGAATTATACGGGAACAAAAATCTTTCAACTCCTAAACCAGTTTTCTTTCCATTCTGTCATGCTTCTTTATAGCTCAACATCTCAAATTTCAAGGGTAAGATGTAATGTGTAAGGAACTGATAAGTAAGAATACAGTCCGCAATCCATCACAGGTACTACATAATTAATGCCAAGCAAATGTCTAGACAATAACTTATTAAAGTTCCAATGTAAATGTAGGGTAGAGCTCACTGATTAAATTTTTAAATAAATGGAATTTTAGTTAAGAATGAACTTTAGAAATTATCCACCCTACAGAACGGCTAGAATCAAAAAGACAAGAAATAACAAATGCCAGTGAAGATGTGGAGAAAAAGAAACCCCCATGCATCTGTTTGTGGGAATGCAAACTGGTGCCACCACTGTGCAAAACAGTATGGAGGTTCCTCAAAAACTTAAAAATAATAATACTACATGATACAGTAATTCCACTACTAGGTATTTACTCAAAGGATACAAAAACACTAATTTGAAAAGGTATATGCACCCCTATGTTTATTACAGCATTATTTACAACAGCCAAGACATGGAAGCAACCGCAGCATCCACTGACAGATGACTGAATAAAAATACGGTGTGTTCACACACACACACACACACAGAGGAATATTACACAGCCATAAAAAAAGAATGAGAGCTTGCCATTTGCAACAACATGGATGGGATCTAGAGGGTATTACATTAAGTGAAATAAGTCAGACAGCGAAAGACATTACCATACGATTTCACTTATATGTGGAATCTAAAAAACAAAACAAAAAGTAGAAACAGACCCATAAATAGAGAACTGATGGTTGCCACGGGGCGGGGGGGATGGGCAAAATGGATGAAGAGGAGTAGAAAGTACAGACTTCCAATTATGGAATGAGTAAGACACAGGGATGAAAGGTAGAGTATAGGGAATATAGCCAATGGTGTTTTAATAACAGTGTATGGTGACAAATGATAGCTACACTTGTGGTGAGCATAGCATAATGTTTAGACTTGTTGAATCCCTGTGCTGTACATCTGAAACTAATGTAACACTGTGTGTAAACTATACTTCAATTTAAAGAAAAAGAAATTATTCACTCAAAACCTCATTTTACAAATCAGAAACTCAGGTACTGGATACAGAGGTAGTTGGTGGCAATCCCTGAGGGAAAAAAGATAATTTGAGCTAGGTCTAGACAGGATTTGGTAGGCAGGAAGAAGAGAGAACCTTCTAGTTAGGAAAATAATATAAGCAAAGTTTAGACGCTGAAACAAAGCAGTCAAATTCAGATAGAAAATAAATTCTTTTGACTGAAAATAAAGGCAAATAAATTTAGGAATGGCTAAATTTTGTGTTGGGGATAAGGGAGGGAGTTTCAATACTTGTAAGAATTAAACTTCATCTTATAGACAATAGGAAGCTAGAGAGGGTTCTGAGCAACAAATGTAAATTTCTTAGGAAAGCCCAAATTGTGTAGTTGTCCAGAAGCCAAGACTATAAACACAAAACAAGCACTAGTGTAACTGCCAAAATGTTTTACCAATTGCAAATCCAATTATTAAAAAAAAAAGGTAGAGAATATGTCATCAAAGTAGAAAGGAGTTAGAGATAACTAAAAATGGGCAAAAAAGAAAATGGAAACAAATTAAGGGAAGAATGATTGAGAGAGATGGACAAAAGAATCATTACAAAATGTGAGTTACTTCACGCAGTCGAGCTCTAGAAAGAGGATCAGATGGTCCAAACACGGCTAAAAGAGCACACTCAGAACATAATCAGCAGCGCTGCTCAGTCTCGCACCGCAGCACTCACCTCTCTAGCAGCACAGTCATGAGGGGCTTCTTCTTTATTTACTTTTCCTTTTGGAAATCCCCAGCCTGATTTCGCTAGATACCCCTGAACCAGGAGCACCTATAAAATGAGCAGAGGTAAAACATAAAAAACTTGCCTTCCTTTCCCTAAAGTCAAAGTATCTTTCTCCTTACTCCTTTCTCCTAATTTCACGTCATCACCAATAATTTTATACAGTACTTGGCTTTAATTTATCTTCCAGAGTCCAACTATACTACTACTTGGTGTGAAGAAAGGCATTCTGACCATTTTAAAGTATTTCTTCAACAACCAAATGATATTTTTTTTGCACTAAGTCATACCACAAGTATAAAATAGTAAGATCCAGAATGCAGATAAAATATGCAAAATTTGGCCTTTTAGCACTAAAAGTCTATTTTAAAACCTCAGTTCAGAACAAAATAACGCATATTTTACAAATAGGGTGAAAGCAGCTGATCATTGCACTAAAATTCTTTTATTACACTCACATTTTCAAGTGTCTCATCAAGAATAATTGCACCATAGGTTGGTACTCCCATTTTATATTCCTTCCATTCATCCAAAATTTTTTCCACATCTTCACCTTGAGGCAGCAAAAATGGACAATGACTGAAGAGTATACATAGTGTTAAGGAAGCTCCTTTCTAAGTACAGCTCGAATACTTATTATATACAGACAGAAACCTATTTAAATCAACTGAATTTTATATGAAATTACTCAAATCTTCACCTAAGTTTCTCCTTTTTTTTCCCCCACATTTGTTTTCTACTGAACAAGTCACTGCTACTCTTTCTCAAAAATAAAGAAATAGAATCTTCAACAACAACAACAATTACAGAGAAAGGTAAATCTGGGCATTAAGGAAAGAATAGCCTCTTTTTTTTTTTTTTTAAAGATTTTATTTATTTGACAGAGAGAGAGACAGAGAGAGAGGGAACACAAGCAGGCGGAGTGGGAGAGGCAGAAGCAGGCTTCCCACCGAGCAGGAGCCCAATGTGGGGCTCGATCCCAGGACTCTGGGATCATGACCTGAGCCGAAGGCAGACGCTTAACGACTGCCACCCAGGCGCCCCAGAATAGCCTCTTTCAAAAGAAACTGGGCATGGCCCCCCAAACTGGGCTGTGTAAAAACTTATTTTTTTTTTTAAGTAAATAAAACCTAAACCTGTAAAGTACATGCTCGGGCTTCCCATTCTCCATGTTATCAAACGCCTCATCACTGCAACACTGTTAATCATTAAAAATGTGGGAAAAATTATAATTTATGAGTGTTTCTCAAACCAAGGACATATTCTTAAGGGTCCTTAAGTCCTCTATGAAAAGATATATTCTGTGTTTTTATTTCTCTGTTAACCTAAAAACATGTAATATGAGCCTATGTTCAATCATTTGGAATACCACATGTATCAAGAACTACAACTTGATTTCAGAGACCAGACTGACACCAGTACTACTTTAACTGCTGCGGGCTACCAAAAAAAGAAAGAAAGCTAATGCACAAATGATGCATTACAGTCAAATGATATCCCTGCACAATATAAAAAAGGTTTCTTAACAGATGCAGAAAAAGAAAGGTGGTGCAAAAACTGGTAGTACAGGCACATCAAAATACCCTCAAAGACGCATTATATTCATGTTGTGACTGGCAGCTAGTTGGTTTAAAAAAATATTAAATTCCTTTTATGAAAACATATTTTAAGTTCTATAAGCTTTGTATTTAAAAATTTATTTTGGTTCTATAATTGTAGTAAAAACTACAGAGGCCCTCAAAGAGCCCAAAGAAGTCAACCATCTATGACAACATTGTAATTAAGACAGAAACTAGGGTTAACCTCTATATAATTAATGTAATTTCAATATAATGCCTTCAATTGGGGAAGGGAGAAAAAAGGATCAAGTTTGGATACAACATCAACCATTCCATGAAGCCCTAATTCTATATGGACTTGCCAACATTCTGGAAAGTTACTTCCCAATAATAGTCTGGCCTTAAATCTTTACTAAAACCCCTTATGTGTTTTAAAGTCATCACAGGTGTTTTGGAATCTACATGTAAATTTTAAATAAATGTTTCTTTCTTCCATCAAAAGCTTTACCAGAGGAAAACAAAAATACACCAGGAGCACAGATAACTCCTAACAGTCCAGAGGGTAGGATACATCTCCAGTTCTTCCTCTTTCATTTACGATCTTCCTAATAATCTCAAGGTACATCACTGTCTCCACAAAGCAGTGTTAATCTTATTTTTCTACCCATTAAACAACTTTTTTAAAAAAGAACAACAAAGATTTAACAAGAGAAATTATAAAGGAACTGACTTAATTTTGGAAATTATTTACATTCTTCATTTACCCATTATTTCTACCCGAAAACCACCACAAAATGAGTTGTCCGAACCAACCAACTACAGTTCAAGATATACTTGGAATTAACACCGAAAATAACCTGTTAAATACTTGCTCAAGGGGACGCCTGGGTGGCTCAGTCAAGCGGCTGCCTTCAGCTAGGGTCATAATCCCAGGGTCCTGGGATCAAGGGCCGCATTGGGCTCCTTGCTCAGTAGGGAACCTGCATCTCCCTCTGCCTGCCTCTCCCTCTGCCTGCCTCTCTCTGACAAATAAATAAATAAAATCTTTAAAAAAACAAAAACAAAAACAAACTCGCTCAAGTCCACACAATTATTAGCAAGTTAACAGAACCCAATCCAAAAAGACATCAATTTCCCCAATGACAACTTTTCAATCATCCTCCATACTTAATAGTACATAAAAATAATTCAATTCAGGGGTGGCTGGGTGGCTCAGTCTGTTAAGTGTCTGCGTTCAGTTCGGGTCATGATCCTGGGGTCCTGGGACAGAGCCCTCCACTGGGCTCTCTGCTCAGTGGGGAGCCTGCTTCTCCTCCTGCCTGTGCTCTTTGTCTCTCAGATAAACAATATCTTTCCAAAAAAAAAAAAAAAAAAGGAATTCAGTTCAAACATGGGAGTGGAAATTTTTTAAGTATCATTTTTATTTAATGAGATAAGGTATTTAATTCAAAAAATCCTTTAAGATACACTGATGTTAATTATCATTTCTAATTTTTACTAAAATTCTTGACTACTGTACTTTCTTAAGCCCCAAAACAAATTATTTTGAGTCTTGAATCTGAATTATTGGGCCTTTACACAGTACAGTTGACCCCTGAACAACATGGGTTTGAACTGAAAGTGTCCCTTATATGCAGATTTTTTTTTCAGTAAGTACAGTACAAAACGGTAAATGTATTTCTTCTTCCTTATGGTTTTAATTACATTTTCTTTTCTCTAGCTTACTTTATTGTGAGTACAGTATATAATACATATCACATGCAAAATATGAGTTAATCAACTATTTTATCAGTAAGGCTCCTGGTCAACAGCAGGCTATTAGCAGTTAAGTTTCAGGTAGTCAAAAGTTATACACACTTCTTACTACAAAGAAGGTCAGGACCCCTAACCCCCTTATTGTTCAAGGGTCAACTGTAGTTCTAAAAGATAGGTTATGCTGATTAGACAATAAAAGAATTTGAAGCACACTTGTATTATACACATTCTTAAAAAAAAAAAAATCCAGTAATTTTTTTTACCTTCTCTTTTTATACTAACATTTTTGCATAAACATGAAAAATCTGCTCTAGACATAAACAACCATCTAGATATTAATCACCCTCCAAAATCCTACCATTATCTTAGATGATACAGATTTCCTCATGGACAACTCATCTCAAGCTCTAGCCTCAGTTCCAGACCAATTCCCACAGCAATATTCTAGACCTTGCTATCACTATAACTATTCCAGCAATTTGGTCGAAACAAATGTCATGACCATAATCTTCTACTGCATTCTTCTAATTACTCACACTGTACCACTACTCTACATTAATCTTTGTATTCCATTCTCTGCATTAACACCCTGCTGCTTTTAGTTTCTTTCCTAAACAATATGGCCCATCACTTTAATCAATCTCTTAGCAATATGCAAAATTCCTTTGCCCCATTGTTCTCTGAACATAGCTCCGTAGCAAAACTTTACCCAGGATGCCCATTCTATACCCACCTTGCTGAGTACTGAAAACAAATCAGAAGACTACACAAAACTTATAAAAAAGAAAATTCTTAACAGAAAAGCCCCACAATTTGCCCAAAGTTCCATGGCAAGTAAATGGCAAAGATGGGATGCTAACCCAAGGAATGTGGTTCCAGAACTCATGCTATTAACTTTAATCTATGCCCCTCAGTACCCTATCATAACTTACCATACTGCACTAACAATTTCCTTTCATCTTCTTGAAAATAGGGACTGAATCCACATTGTTCACCACATAATGCCTGGCACCAAGTAAGCACTCACTTAACTTAATGAAATCACATCAGCAATAAAAGCTTTTTCTCCATACAATTGAAATTAAACATCACTAAAACAAAGGTTTATTTTTTCCATAGCAAGGGAAGTTTAAAACTCATGTGCATACACACACAAAATTTTATCCAGAACCCCAAAGTATGTAAGGTTGCTATGGCAGAAGCCTAAATCTATGCAAAATAGGATTTGCCTGCTTTGATCATGTTTCTATACCTAGATTATAGCTTCTTAAAAGCCAAGTCCTCCATGACTTCTTCACAGAAATCTATAACCAAGGCTTTAATAAAGATAATGTTCAATAGAACTTCTATCCCCCTTTGATTCATTTACTTCTTCATATTTAACCAAACAGCTTGATCATTTCTACCACTGAAATGTCTCTTCAGTCTTTTCTTTGTAGTCCCTCTACTATGGCTTAGGACCTTATTGCTACAATCTCAAGTAATTTGACAACCTATCCTCCTACGGTTTAACCTATCCTGCCAATTAAGTCTTCCTGAATTCCATTTTCAAATGATTTGCATAATATTCCTTAGCCTTGCTCAAAAATGTTTTATGGTTAACAGTTACTTAAAACAAACAGTGTTTTGGGGCGCCTGGGTGGCACAGCGGTTAAGCGTCTGCGTTCGGCTCAGGGCGTGATCCCGGCGTTATGGGATCGAGCCCCACGTCAGGCTCCTCCGCTATGAGCCTGCTTCTTCCTCTCCCACTCCCCCTGCTTGTGTTCCCTCTCTCGCTGGCTGTCTCTATCTCTGTTGAATAAATAAATAAATAAATCTTTAAAAAAAAAACAAAAACAAAAAACAAAGTGTTTCATCCATTTTCTACAGTGACCTGGGAGGGGCGGGTCCTTATTTCATGGAGCTCAAGGAAAATTATAGGGAGCTGAATGTAAGGGTTATTTTCATTCTTACTCCAATTCCAGCAGAGTACAGTGAATTTGTGGGTATAATACCATTTGAATACATGGTTTATAGTTAAAAAAATCATCTACAGGATAAAAATCACTTTGGCTCACGATTTAAGAACCCACAAATTCCCCCTATATACCTGCCATTTCTACTTCCTCCTGTATCCCCATAAGAACTGTCTGCTCAGGCGCCTGGGTGGCTCAGTAGTTAAGCGTCTGCCTTCGGCTCAGGTCATGACCCCGGCATTCTGGGACCGTGCCTGCTTCTCCCTCTCCCACTCCCCCTGCTTGTGTTCACTCTCGCTGCCAGTCAGATAAATAAAATCTTAAAAAAATAAAAATAAAAAAAGAACTGTCTGCTCAATACAAACTAATTTCCCGAGATATTCCTTATATTTTCCAACTAATTTTGCTCAATCCTTTTATGTGGAACATACTCCCCATTCCTGTCTTTATAAAATCCTATACACTCCCTTCCAATTACAGCTTTGCCTAAAAAGTTGTCTCTAAATTCTAAAAACATTTAATATTAGAACCATTAGCAATTCAATTTTTTTGCCTTGTGACATAGCTTCTTTTATAATATTAAATTTCTGGGGCACCTGGGTGGCTCAGTCGGTTGAGTGTCCAACTCTTGATTTCAGCTTCAGTCATGATCTCAGGGTCATGGGATCCAGCCAGAGTTGAGACCCACGTCGGGCTCTGCACTCAGTGGGGAATCTGCTTAAGATTTTCTCTCTCTCCCCTTGCCCCTCCCCCTACTCACGGACATTCTCTAATAAATAAATCTCTAAAAATAATTATAATAATCTTAAATTTCCAAGTGTATCTTTTATAACTGAGGAACTGACAAGCTTCTATCTTATTTGTAAATAGGAAAAAAAAACTTCGAAGGCAAAGACTCCTTTGTATTTGCCACAAAACTAAAAACACGGCTTTTAACATATTAAGTTTTCAATAATTATTTAAGAATTTCTATCCCAGGAAGGTAGTGATCTGATAAAAGGTCATCTGATTAAATGGAACAGCAAGAAGAAAGTAAAAATAACGGGTCGGTTCTAGAAATAGGCTAGTTATGTCTGAAAGAGAAAATCAAATTTAATTCTAATCATCAGTGCACCTTTCAAGAGGTCCTCTACATAAAAATAAAAATAGTATTAAATTCTGCCTACTATTTATATTTGACAATTTTTAGAAATCAAGTACGTTTACTTAATGTTTTAAATCTCAAAGACGGTCAAAAGGAAATCTGTGCTAAAATATTTTATTAGCAATAATAAAGGGCAGTTATAGTAACAAAAAGGATATCAGCTTTAGCAAAGTCTCTTATCCCACACTGAGGTAATCCTGGTGTGTTCTGCATGTAGAAATCCAAGTAAAACCAATGGGCAAGTTCAATCTGAAAACACACTCGGATAGCATTGTCTCTTTCCTCGCTGGGAATATGCAAAATAAATCGGCTGTCAAAAACAAAAAACATATTAAAATTACATTTACAAACTATAATGATCTTAACCTATTTAACTGCTTCACCCCTGACCCACCAACATAAAAAAGGGACCAAGAGCAGTGCCGATCGAGGAAGCAAAATTTGAGGGAATAGGAAGAGAAATCTGGAAGCCAGCCATGCTCACCACTATGGCACCAATGCTGCACAGGGAAGAGGAGTCTGGAGAAAAAAGTTTATACAGGCATCTTGCTCGTAACAGAACTGAAGGGGCCTTCTAAGAATATATGCAAATATACTTATTCATTCAAACAGGAAAGATGTTAGCTGCTTAATTTAAAGTATTACAAAGAGACATTAAAGAAATCAACTCTGTTCATTAATAGACTAGATTTCTCAAATATCCTCATTTGCAGAACCTGAGTTCAAAATAAAGTATACTCACTTTTTAAAATCCTAAATTGTCTTTTCCAAGTACATTTGAAGGGAGCTGGAGAAATATTTTATATATATAGTATAAATGTACACTGTATTATTTGTATGTGATTAAGATAATGAACCCTTCTTTGTGCAACAAGTCAGAATTTAAAAAATCTAAGTGAATGGGATTTACAGCACTCATTAAGCAACCACCAACTGCTTCTTCCACTGCACAGCCTTTTTTGGTAATGACCTTGAGAGACAGACGGAACTACATTTAAAAAATGCATTGGTTTTTTAGTTATTTTAAAAAATTAAAAATTAGTTATCACCCAGCTTGATCACTCACGCTATTCACTAGCAAATGTTTGTGGTGATTTCCAAGTTTCAAATCAACCTCAAAAGCAAGCTTTTAAATCATAAAAATAATGTAACATTCTAATAGGGGTAAGTACAACAACCTACATTTCAATATAGAAAAACTAGGGGGAAAGAGAGCTTAAACAGCACATATACTAAGAATGAAGTGTGTAACATGCAACTCTGATGGCACTAAGACACAAGAATCAAAATTCTATGTGGCATTTGAGATCCAGTGCCCGCTCACCTGCACAACCTCTTACTCTGTGAGTTCTTTATACCCAGTGATAACAAATTCTTGGAACTGTCCTAAACTATCGTCCACATACTATATCTACTTCCTTTCCTTTGTCCATCTAGCAAACTCCTAATTTGTCCTTCATGACTTACTAACACTACTCTCCTATGCAGATACACCAGGCTCCTCTGAACAGATGTACATACTCTCAGACTCCACTCCTTTACAATTATGTGGCTTTTACTACTATTGTCCACAAATTCCTCCAAATTAGTTCATTGAGATAATGTCCTCTTTGTATACTTTTATTCCCACAGTCTAGCAAATTGTTTGACATAAGTATCAGTAACATACTGATAGTTAAAATTTATCTTTTAAATGCTTACATAGGTTCCTATTCTGGTTAGATGACAAGCACACTCCAGTCTGTCCCTCCCATAAAATGCAGTTATTAAAACCTTAACAAAACGCAAAGACCAGTTATTTGAGGACTGTGAAAAGTAAACAGTAGCAGGAAGACTGGGGAAGACAGTATTTGAAGTGAATTTACCATTTTTCCATCCTCCAGTTGTCACCTGGCTGGACTGGGGTTTGGCGGTGAGCACCAGCAGGGACAGAGAGAGCCCCAGAAGCCTTCTAGTTCTGCCTCAAGGGTTGAGAGAGGAGTCTAAGCAGATCTCCTAATACTTGGAGATAGTAGAGAAAATTCTTTTTCTCCTTTCTCCCATGCCCCAGCCCCCAAGCAATGCCATCCATGGTTAGAGGTGGCTACAACAGTGGCTTTAACAGAGACCCACAGAGGCTGAAACTCTCAAGGGACAGGAAACTTCCTCTTGAATCATAAGAATTGCGTGGTCCCAAGAGAGTAGAGCCAACCTCCACTGCTTTTATTCCTCTATCCTCCAGTTGCTCAGTCTCAGACGTGAGCAGAAACATGTGAAATGTGTGCCAGAGTGGCTTTCTGGCTATAGAACACAAAAAGGACAGACCCAAAGAGCCAATTAGTAGCAGGGAGCTGGCAAAAGAGAAACAGCTCAGGAAAATGGTCCTGGGAAATTGTTTATGAAACTTGGGCTCAACCCCAAGTTACACAAGTTTGGGTTAGACTACAAATAGCATACCACCAACTTTGTGAACTGGACTTAGACCACTGCCCAAGTCTCAGAATGGCCACTGGGTGGCAAACAGCAACGCAAAAAAACTAAGTTTCTTTTATCTGATTTTATTTTACTTAACACATCTCTAAAATAAACTCTGGTATTTATTTTCTCAGTTTGGGGCATTATTTCCATTATGGAATTAACTCTATTCCCACCCTCATTCTACACACCCTTCTCATCTCTCCACCCACCCAACAAAACTCTGTCAGTTTTGGTTAGGCTGTCAACTTCAGCACTACTGACATTTTGAAGCAGATAACTCTACGTTGAGAGGAGCTTTTCTGTACACTGGACGATGTTCAGCAGCAACCCTAGCCCCTGCCCGTTAGATGTCAACAGCACTCTCCACCAAGGTGTAACAACCAAAAAGATCCCCAGATATTACCAAATGTTCTGAGGGGAGCAAAAATCACTCCCACTAATAGCCACAGAGTGAGATTAGCATTAACCCTCTACATTCCGTTTATGGAATTCACGACTAAGCCACATGGTAAGCTAGGATTACTGTTCCTTTCCTGCACAATCCTTTGTTCTTCCCGTAATTAATAAATGTCTTATCACTGCACTGCTTTGTGTTCTCTATCATACCTGTCACTAATTGAATCTTCCACCAGTTTCCTAAATTTTTTTCTCAGATGTTAATTCAAACACATAGTTTCATCTTGAAGAATATTCTTGAGCCTTCTGATCTATTCCAATCTGGGCTGGTTGTCATCTACACATGATACACATCTATCATCCTATGCTGTCCTTTCACTGGCATCCCATGGTTCCCTACGGCTCTAATTAGATTTCATGTTTCTTGTATCCTGTCTTTCTCCTCAATTTTCTTTCTTCTTTTCTTTGAAGTATATCCTCCCAAACCTTCTGCAGGAAAGATGTAAGGGAGATAAAAACTGAGACGCTCTGTACCTCAAAATATCTTTAGAATTCTAAATTGAAAATCATTTTCCTTCATAGTTTTGAGACAGTGCTGTCTCCCGCCAGCCTCCAATTTTGATATTGATTGAAGCCATTCAGATTCCTTTGTCTGTCGTATTTTTTTCAGTCTGGAAGATTCCAGGTTCTTCCTTCTGTCCCCAGTGTTATGAAATTTCCCAGTTGTCTATTTTTTATCTACTGCACTGGCCATTCAATGGACCTTGCCTATTTGAAAACTCACATCCCTCAGTGCTAAAGGACTTCATGGACTGATCCTCATGATTCTTTACTCTCCTCTGGTTATTTCCTACTTCTGATTCCTCCCCTCCCCCCCTTCCTTCTGAGAAACATTCTTAACTTTATTTTGCAAACCATCTATTAAGATTTTTGGTTTTGCTCTCATATTTTTAATTTCCAAATGCTATTTTTAATTGTTTATGCTTTTATAGATTATCCTGTTATTCCATGATTGTAAAACTCTACCTCTCTAAGGAGAGCAACATGGTTTGGTTTGGTTTGGTTTTTAAAGTTTTCTCTACCTGCATAGTTTGATTCTCCCAGTTGCTCCTTTTCAGTTTTAAGCTCTACCTTTTATGTTAAGAGGCCTATTCAGATGTTCACATTTAAGTGACAGACCACAAAGCTATTTAGGAAAGTTGTCAAACTATAAGGCACCATTTAAGTGAGTGATCAGACTGAGCAGTTTAACTGAGGGACCACCAATGTCAGTACCCTTAGGTCTATCCTCATGAGTTAGTCAAATCACCTAAAGAATCTTCCAATCTTGGACCTGGACGGTAAAGGCCAAGCTCTGCCACGTTCTAGGAGCTGAGCGGGGGAAGAAGGCTGAGGGTTTTCAGTATGTTTACAGGATATATAAATTCAGTTCTGCCGTTTTTCAATATTCTCTTATTCTAGAATAGATTGAAACTATTACACTAGTCTCTCATTTGGGTCTATTAGGTCTGCTAAGTCATATACAACATTCCCTTTTAGTTACCAAATTTTGTTGCTCATCCTTTCACCCATTTCCTTGTGGCTTTATATATTTAATTTTTTTTAAACTTTACTCTTTTAGTGAAATAGATGTTTGCATATAACCTACAGTATCTTTAACCAAAAATTTTCATTTCTAGTTAAGTTTCTAGACACTAACCACAACCTAAAAAGTGGTAAGAAAGTACATAGGACAAAGAAATTCAATCTCATTCCCATCCCAATCCAGAAAAGCCCTAAGTGAAGGAAGGTAAGCTGGAAATGGGAATAAGAAATAGGACTTTAAAAAAAGGAGAAACATGCCCGGGCACCCCCAGCGCAAAGCACCCCAGGAATCCATGGCCTACACCCACCTCAGCTCCAACCACCCTGCCAGGGAAACTGCTGCACAGAATGCCCTGGGATACACCTCCCACACACACTTGTACCCAGCCTCAGCTCCAACCATCCAGCCGGGGGCCATCCCAGGCCAGCCCACTTTGCACCTACGTCAGTTTCAGGAATCCTACCAGGATACCTCTGTGCAGAGAATCTCAGACCACCCCCAGCCACTGCCCACTTCAGCGTCAGTGATCCTGCTGGAATGCCTATGCATAAAGAATCCCAGGACTCCCTGTGCTTCTAGTCACTTCAGTTTCAACTGTCCTGACAGCACACACTCTATGCAGGGAGCTCTGGGACCACCTTGTCCCATGCCCAATTCAGCTGCTGACATCCCACCAGGACAGTGCCAGCACAGAGTGCCCCAGGACCCCTAGCCCACACCAGCCAAAGCTCCAGCCAGTAAAAGTCACTGGGCACACACAGTCTACAAAGGGGACAACCATACAAAGGACAATTCCCCTCAAGTTTAGAAGTAGCTGTTCTGCCCAATTCAAAGAAACCAACATAGAAAGTCAAGCAAAATGAGGAGACAGGAATATTCTCTAAACAAACAGACAAAACTACAGAGAAAGAGCTAAATGAAATGGAGCTAACCAATCTACCTGACAAAGACTTCAAAGTAATAGCCATGCTCACCAGACTGGAAAGAAGAGTGAAGAACTCAGTAAAAACTTCAACAAAGAGATAGAAAAAATGAAAAAAATACAGCTGAAGAATATAGTAACAAATAAAAAGTACACTAGAGGGAATCAACAGATTAGAAGATGCAGAAACAGTATTCTGGAAAACACGATAATGGAAAGCACCCAAGCTCAACAGTTAAAAAAAAAAAAAAAAGAGGAGAGGTTATGGGATCTCTTGGACAACATCAAGTGAACAAAACTTGCATTATAGGAGTCCCAAAAGGAGAAGAGAGAGATGAACCTAAGGAGTTCCACACCATGACACATAATAACTAAAATGTCAAAGATTAAAAATAAAAGAATTTTAAAAGCAGAAAAAGCCCAACACTTATGTACAAGGGAAACCCCACAAGGCTATCAGCTAATTTTTCAGCAAAAACTCTGCAGGCCAGAAACAAGTGCCATGACATATTCAAAATGCTGAAAGGAAAAAAATCCACAACTAAGAACGATCGATGTCTCTGGCAAATTATCATTCAGAATTGAAGAGATAAACAGTTACTGACACAAAAATGAAAGGAGTTCATCACCACTAAACCAGCCTTAGAGAATGCTAGAGACTTCTTTAAGTGGAAAAGAAAAGGCCATAACTAGAAGAAAATTATGAAAGGAAAAAACTTCATGAGTAAAAGCAAACATAAAGGTAGTAGAGCAATCACTACAAAGTTAGCATGAAGGTTGAAAGACAAAAGTAGTCAAATCAATTTTATCTAAAAAATTAGGGGGACTCACAAAACAAAAAGACAAAATATGACAACGATACACATAAAATATGGAAGGGTGGTAAAAATGAAATTCTTTTAGAATGTGTTCAAACTTAAGCGACAATCAACTTAAGTTTGCTATATATTTAGGATGTTATATATGAATCTCATGGTAACTACAAACCAAAAACCTGTAACAGATACACAAAAAATAAGAAGAAAGCAAGCCAAGTGTAACACCAAATAAAGTCCTCAATACAAGGAAACGGGAAGAAAAGAAAAAGGAACAGAGAAGAACTACATAACAACCGGAAAGCAATTAACAAAATGGCAATTAACACACACCTATCAATAACTTATTTCAGATTTTTTAAATTTAAATTCAATTAACATATAGTGTATTATTAATTTCAGAGGTAGAGTTCAGTGATTCATCAGTCTTATACAACACCCAGTGCTCATTACATCACACACCCTCCTTAATGTCCATCACCCAGTTACCCAATCCCCTAACCCCCTCCCCTCCAGCAACCCTCAGTTTGTTTCATATGATTAAGAGTCTCTTATGGTTTGTCTCCCTCTCTGATTTCATCCTGTTTTATTTTTCCCTCCCTTCCCCATTATCCTGTTTTGTTTCTTAAATTCCACATATGAGAGAGACCATATGATAACTTTTTCTTTGACTGACTTATTTCACTTAGCATAATACCCTCTAGTTCCATCCACGTAGTTGCAAAGGGAAAGATTTCATTTTTTGATGGATGAGTAGTATCCCATCAACAACTGTTTTAAATATAAATGGTCTAAGTGCTCCAAAGGAAGGATACAGAGTGACAGAATAGACAAAAAACAAGTCCCAGCAGTATGCTACTTACAAAAGGCTCACTTCAGACTTAAAGACACCTACAGACTGAAAGTGATGGGATGGCAAAAGATATCCTATGCAGATGGAAGCCGGGGGGGAAAAACAGAGCAGGAATACTTATATTAGACAAATACTTGTATTAGAGAACACAGACCTCAAAACAAATACTGTAACAAGAGACAAAGAAGGGGTATCAATACAAAAAGAGGATATAACAATTGTAAATGTCTATGTACCCAACACTGGAGCACCTAAATAAAGCAAATATTAACAGACACAGAGGGAGAAATTGACAATAATACAATAATAGCAGGGAACCTGAACACCCCACTTACATCAATTGATAGATCATCTAGGCAAAAAAAAAAATCAGTAAGGAAATGGTGTCTTTGAATGACACATTAGGCCGAATGGACTTAACAGATACATACAGAACATTCCATCCTATAACAACAGAACACACATTCTTCTCAGGTACATATGAAACACTCCCAGGATGGATCACACATTAGGCTACAAAACAAGTTTCAGTAAATTTAAGACTGAAATCAAATCATGCATCTTTTCTGACCACAAGAGTATAAAACTGTAACTCAACTATAAGAAAAAAACTAGAGGGGCACCTGCATGGCCCAGCTAGGTAAGTGTCTGATGTCAGCTCAGGTCATGATCTCAGTATCCTGGGATCAGAGCCCTGTGTCAGCTCTCCCTCTCCCTCTGCCCCTCCCCCAGCTCCTGCATGCACTTGCTCGCTCTCTCTCAAATAAAATCTTCAAAAAAAATTTTTTTAATAAAGGGGGAAAAAAAACCAAACTAGAAATAACACAAACACATGGAGACTAAACAACATGCTACTAAACAACCAATGGGTCAAAGAAAAAGTTAAAGGATAAATTTAAAAAAAAATACATGGAGACCAATGACAATGAAAACAGAACAGTCCAAAATTTTTGGGATGTAGCAAATGCAGTTGTAAGAGGGAAACTTATAGCAATACAGCCTGCCTTATGAAACAAAAAGAATCTCAAACAATCTAACATTACACCTAAAGGAACTAAAAAAAGAACAAGCCCAAAGTTAGCAGAATAAGGAAATAATAAAGATCAGAGCAGAAATAAATGATAAGAAACTAAAAAAAATAAAATAAAAATAGAAAAGATCAATGAAACCAAGACCTGGTTCTCTCTAAAGACAAACAAAATTGATAAACCTTTAGACAGACTCAAAAAGAGAAAAGACCCAAATAAATAAACTCAAAAAAGAATGAGAAGAACCGACACCACAGAAATACAAATGACCATAAAAGGCTACTATAAAAAACTGTACGCCAACAAACTGGACAACCTAGAAGAAATGGATAAATTCCTAGAAATACACAATCTTCCAAAACTGAATCAGGAAGAAATACAAAATCTGAATAGACTGATCCCTAGTAACAACACTGAACCAAAAAACTCCCAACAAAGTCCAGGACCAGATTGATTCACAAGTGAATTACACCAAACATTGAAAGAGTTAAGACCTATTCTCCTCAAACTATTCCAAAAAATAAAACAACAAGGAAAATTTCCAAACACATCCTACAAGGCCAGCATTACCCTGATACCAAAACCAGACAAAGACACTACCAAAGAAGAATCCCAGCATCCTGAGATGGCATTCTGGGATCCTGCTTGTGTGCACTGATGGATGAATACATAAAATCTTTAAAAAATAACAATAATAAAGAAAAGAAAAAGATATACCACCAAGCTATAATCATCAAAACAGTATTTTACTAGCACAAAAACAGACACATAGATCAATGGAACAGAGACCCCAGAAATAAACCCACGTTTATATGGCCAATCTATGACAAAGAATATATATGGAGAAAAGACAGTCTCTTCAATAAATGGTGCTAGAAAAACTGGACATCTACATGCAAAACAATGAAACTGTACCACTCTGTAATACCACACACAAAAATAAACTCAATATAAACATCTAAACATACAACATGAAACCATAAACTCCTGGAAGAAAACATAGGCAGTAATTTTTAAGATTCTACTGATTCATTTAATACAGAGAGAGAGAGAGAGCAGGGGGAGCAGCAGGCAGAGGGAGAGCGAGAAGCAGGCTTCCCACTGAGCAGAAAGCCCGACTCGGGGATTGATCCTGAGATCACAACCCGAGCCAAAGGCAGACGCTCAACCAACTGAGCCACCCAGGTGCCCCAGCAGTAATTTCTTTGACATCAAACTTAGCAACATTTTACTGGGTATGTCTGTTCAGGCAAGGAACAGAAGCAAAAAATAAGCCACTGGGACTATACCAACACAAAAAGTTTCTGCAAAGCAAAGGAAACCATCAACAAAACAACAAAACAACCTACTGAATGTAATAAGATATTCTCAAATGATATATCCGATGAAGGGTTAATATCCAAAATATATAAAGAACTTATATAACTCAATATCAAAAAACAAATAATCTGATTAAAAATGGCAGAGTACCCGAATAGACATTTTCCCAAAGACATATAGATAGCAAAGAGACACATGAAAACATGCTCAACATCACTCAACATCAGGGAAATGCAAATCAAAACCATAATGAGGGGCGCCTGGGTGGCACAGCGGTTAAGCGTCTGCCTTCGGCTCAGGGCGTGATCCCGGCGTTGTGGGATCGAGCCCCACATCAGGCTCTTCCTCTGTGAGCCTGCTTCTTCCTCTCCCACTCCCCCTGCTTGTGTTCCCTCTCTCGCTGGCTGTCTCTATCTCTGTCGAATAAAGAAATTAAAAAATCTTTAAAAAAAAAAATAAAAAATAAAAATAAAAAAATAAAAAAATAAAAACCATAATGAAATATCATCTCATACCTGTCAGAATGGCCAAAATCGAAAGGACAAGAAATAACAAGTGTTGGCAAGGATATGGAGAAAAAGAAACCTTCATGCATTGTTGGTGGGAATTTAAATTGGTACAGCCACTGTGGTACAGCATAAAGATTTTTCAAAAAATTAAAAACAAATAACATACGATCCAATAATTCCACTGCTGGGTATTTACCCAAAGAAAACAAAAACACCAATTCAAGAAGATATACACACCCCTATGTTTATTGCAGCATTATTTACAAGAGCCAAGATATAGAAGCAACCCAAGTGTCCATCGATAGATGAATGGATAAAGATATATATGCACATATATACATACATATATAAAATGGACTATCACTCAGCCATAAAAAAGAATGAGATCTAGCCATTTGTGAAAACATGGATGGACCTACAGAGTGAAACAAGTGAAGCTAAGTGAAACAAGTCAGACAAATACCATGATGTCACTTATGTCTGGAATCTAAACAAAACAAACGAGCAAACAAAACAAACAGACCGATAAATATAGAGAACTGATGGTTGCCAGAGGGGAAGGGATTAGGGGGATGGGCAAAATGGGTGAAGGGAAGTGGGAGATAAACGCTTCCGGTTTGGAATGAATAAGTCACAGAGATGAAAGGTATGGTATAGGGAATATAGTCAATGGTATTTTAATAGTATTTGTATGGTGACAGATGGCAGCTACACTTGTGGTGAGCACAGCATAACAAAGTACTCAAATCACTTATGTTGTACACCTGAAACTAATGTAACATTGTGCCAGCTATACTTCAATTTTTAAAAAGGGACGGGAAGGGCAAGGTCGACTTGTGTAATAGAAGACTGTCTCTTCTTCTTCCACTCCTTTGAGTCAGGAGTTTCTCCTACAAAAGAGTGGGGGGATGGGGAACAACACCTGAGGCTCTTTTCTAACTTTAGCTGATAGATTTGGGTGTTGGCACCCCAAAGCAAAACTGGTTTTCAAGGATTCCCAGTGTAAGAGCTAACACCCTATCTACTCACAGAAAAGAGAAGCCTATCAATAAACAAGCCCCTTATACCCTCACCTTAAATATGAAACAGCAACAAAAATCATCCAACATCAAAGGAAAATCTGGGGCATGACAAAGAAAAAATCACATTGAAAAAACTGGACCTAAAGAAAAGAGAGAGTTGAGGTTATCTCATAGAACCTTGGTACTCAAAAGTGTGAACCCTGGACCACCTGGGAACGTAAGTGTGGGAAGAGAAACAGCCCTTTTAGTCATATAAGGACTCGGAAGTTCACTTTCTAATGACTCCCTCAAAGGAAATTACTTTAGAATGTGCACCAGGAAAACAAGAATGAAAATCAAGAAAGCATAAAACATGAGATTAAGAGACAATAGACCCAACCTGGGAGAGCCATGAAAGAGAACTCTAGCAGGCCAGTTGTTTGGCAAGTCTAGGGAACAACCAGTCCAGACTGGGCTAGAAGAGTAGAGGTCTCCAAGAAGGCACTCTCCAGAAAAAAAAGAATTCTGTAGCATAGATAGCAAAGGTAAGACTGAGGACAAAATGAAGGAGCAGACGGGGTGGACGGGAGGAAGCTATTTTGAATGTGCTGGGGAAGAGAGGTAAATGTACAAGAGAATCATAATCCAAATACGAAGCAAAAGCCAAAACTGGAACAAAAAGACAATCAAAAAGAAAAAAAATAGAAAGGGGGCACTTGGTGGTTTCAGTTGGTAGAGTGTCCAAATCCTGACCTTGGGGTCGTAAGCTCAAGCCCTATGTGGAGTGTAGAGATTACTTAAAAATAAAATCTTAAAAAAAAAATAGCCAGAAAGAATGAGGGAATAATGAAGAAAGCATATGCTTCTTTCTCCAAAAGAAAAGACTACAAAGAGCAGCAGCATCTGACCAATTAGTAGAATGTAAGAGAGGGGGATTCACTTCGACATTCTCTCCCAAGAGCCTTACAAAGGGATCCCAACTATGGCTAGACGGAAAAGAAACAAAATCCTAGCCATCGTAAGCTTGCCTCTACTGTGAAAAATACGTCCCTAGTTATACCGTATAACAAATGCTATTATTCTTGTTCAGCTTTTGCAGTCAACCAATAGTAAAAAATATAACAGCCCTCATTAAGGTTACAAAATGGAATGTAAATATCAATTTTTAAGTTCAGCTGGATAGAAGCTGAGGGAATGTGTAAGAAAGAAAAAGAAGAAAAGATGGGGCACTGATTGCCTCACCTTATCAAATACAGACTCAAAATACTGTCCATAAGTTCGTAAACCAGAAAGGTAACCAACAGAACAATTTAGAACAGTGATAAAACTGTATTGGAAATAGGGTAAGGCAACAGTAGGCTTTTGATAAACTAAAACCCCACCTAATATCTACCAAGGTTAAGTAAATATTCAATCTAACACCTGAAGTTAATAAAACAAGAAACTAGTCCAAGTGTATTTTAAAATACTGAATTATCTACCAAAAGAATTCAACACGAAACAGGTAAAAAGTCTGGAGAGCAGAACTGAGATAAAAAGGGGTAAGGCAGGAGACTATTGCTTTTGTTTTATAACTTCACCTGTACTCTTCTTTGACTTTTTTTTTTTTTAAACCTTGAACAGGGGTATATCTTTTTAACAACTAAAAGCTGACTTCTTGGGGCACCTGGGTGGCTCAGTCAGTTAAGCGTCTGCCTTTGGGCCAGACACTGGGTGTAGAGATTACTCAAAATAAGAAAATTAAAATGTGTGTATACATAGTATATGTGAAATAAAATACTTTTCACCATAATCTATTATGGGAAAAATTTCTCCACCTCACAAAATGTCATCTTTTCAATCTTCCTACATATAGATTAGCAGAACTACAATTAGTACAAAAATATTGCAGGATTAAACACTAAAATGGCAACCTGAAGATAAGCAAGAATTATTTGATTAGCTTACACAATCACCAAAATAGCAGCAACATTAGTTGCCAGAACATACCTTTCTCCTTTTAACACGAGAGTGGCTTCACCATTTAATTCTTAAAGGGGCTTTAAAAAAACTCAAAGCATTTCTTTAAAAGAAAAACAAGCTGTAGTTTTCAATTTTTACTTTAAAAACATGCTTTTCAAGTATTTAATAAGCTAATTTAAATGGTATTGAAAAATTCTTTGACTTTTAAAGTCAAAAATCATGGTGCAACCGAGGCAAATATCACCATAAAATGCGGCAGATTTACTTTTTACATACAAGTTTACTAGAACGTTCACTAGAACACTTTTGACGACAGTCTTTCCTTCCTCTCCTCTAATTTCATTCTACCAAAAATAACTGCGTTTCAGTTTGGTGTATATGCTCTCAGACTTTCCTTGTGCATACACACACACATATACATAAAACATTTAAAAATCTGTTTTAACAAAAGGCATTGAATGACTATTATGTTCAATAGTATACTGTATATGTCATTTCAAGAGACAAATATTTTCCTTCAGTTTACTGTTTGCTAATTGCCTTAGGAATTTCTAATGACTGCATGCTATCCCAGTAAATGAAATGTTGCATATGAAACCATCTGCAAAATAACATTCCATGTCTTAGGTTATAAGCTATCTAACAGTTACAAAGTTACTTCTTGAAAACATAAGTCTCCTCTTCTAATTTTTCACGTCAAAATCGTTCTCAATTTTACATTTCTCCAGAAGTTATTACTATGTGGTCAATGACTGAAGTAGACAAGATTAGCAGGAATAGGTCATTTATCAGAAATCAATAAAACAAAACAAAAAACTTCTTAAATATACTAATAATAAACAAGGGAATTGGGGAAAATATAAAAATAAGAGTCAAAACCAAACACATAAATCGAGAGGTACTTAAAAGAGCAAAGAATGCAGAAAAATTAACATTTTTCCACTTAAGCTTTATTTTTACAGAAATTAAACAAATTCTAAGTAAATTTATTTCTAAAAAAACCAACAATCATAAAAGTCTGAATTGTTCACATTAAAAATATTTAAATCAACAAAAATATTATAAATACTAACTTTAAAATGGCATGATTTTTAAAACTTGAAGTTTTAAGAAATGGTTATTTGGTTTATTAGTCAAGTAGCTAGCCCTAATTTTTAAACATATAATCCTTTTTATATAGCCAAAACATAGTAATTACAAAAATGTTACTCTCATTTCTTAAAGGAAAAAAAAATGCTACCCTATTCCAAAAGATTTGTATAAAACTGCTTAAATACACCCACTGGAAAACCAAGAATCTTTAACACTCAACAGATGTTTAACGTATTGTTCACAAAATACAACAGTTTTGTGAGTAAACAGGTTCCACATAAAATCAATCACCTTCATAAGGGTTGCTAGGACTTCTTTCAAAGATGTAATCCTCTGTAGCACACAAAATAAACCCATACTTGTAGGAAGATTATCTCAGATGCCTGTAAAAAGTGTAAGATTACCTATCTTTTTATTAAGCTGTATCCCTATTAATCCATACATAATTACCGCTCACCTTTTAAAAAACACATACTCATCTTCACTTTTTTTCCTAACTATAAAATACACACCCTTTAGAAAATCTTGGAAACATCAATAAAAAAACAAAAATCATAATCTCACTTCTTGTACATGTTCGTCCATTTATTCACACAGATATACATACATCTCTTATGAAATTGGGATGATAGAAAATCAGTGCATTTTAAGTGGTTTGTTTGAATCGATCACATTCCAAAAATTATAATCATATCACCACCAAAGAAGTACAGCAACATTAATTCTTATTAGTTCCAAAATTAGTCTATTTAGTTATCTACGTGTACTTTTGTGAGGTTTAAACTGTTAGACTGGACTTTCTGTAACGTCTACCTGGCCTAGGAAAAAAAGCACAGGCACTGTTGAGAAAAAGGCCTACGCTTCGAATCTTGACTTTCTGAATTACCAGAAATGTGACCTCTTGTAAATTACAAACCAACTTTGTCAGATGAAAACAAAAATAACTACACCTACCAAATAGGAGTTGTTTCGAGGATTAAACAAAATGATAGATGTGAAGGGCACCCAATGCCTGGCACACAACAGTACCTGCACAAGTATTAGTTCTTTCCTTCCCATTTAAAAAAAAAAAAAAAGGCGTGAATGCGACCCAACTATTAAAAGTCAGATTTCTATACATAAATACAGTAAATGTACTTGAAAAGGTGTTATTTCATCAAAGCCTTTTACTCGTAATTTATTTCAGAATCCACGTAGCCGGCGACAACACAGGGAATTTCTGAACCAAAAATTTTACTTCGGGAAAAGAAAATATTTTAAGTCCATTTTCCCTAAGTTTGGCTATCTGAAATCATCGCTAACAAGAGGGAAGAAAGCAAAAAATTTTCTCTTGTAAAAGTATACCATGAATTAAAACCCTGCGGTTGAGAATTTCCTTCAAGGAAAATTAAAGAATGAAAAAAAGCAACTCTCTATCCCCCTCCCCCCATGATAAGTTTGGGGATGAACAAGACAGTAATTCTTTACAGCAATTTAGAAAATGCCACGGACGTGTGAGAACACACGGGCGAAAGGTTGTTTGAAACCGCTTCCGTGCGCAGATCCGGGGGCGCAGGGCTACGAAGACTCAAAGCTCGCAGTCTTCGGGGCGAACCGAGGCGTGGGACGGCGGAGGAGAGGGGAACGCTCTAAGTCAGAGGCAGGAAAGCACAATGGGAGGGGGAGGGGGTGGCCGAAAAACGCTCCCGACCAGGCTCCGGCGCAGCGGCTTCACCGGCAGGACGGCAAGAGTTGGGGAACTGAGAAAATGAGGGCATTCCGGTGCCCCGCGAGGAAGGACGGAGGAGAGGCCGTGCGAAGCAGGGAGGCTGCGGCGGAAAGACAGGGGTGATGCCGTCCGAGGGAGGGTCGAGCAGGAAAAGCCAGGCGCGGCGGGACCGGAAAGCGAGGACAAGGGTGTGGGCGGGGGGAGGAGACGCGGAGGCCCCCGGGGTCGGCCAACGTGAGAGAACGCGAGGAGGGGACGAAGAGGGCCCGGACAGCGCGCGGCTACGCGGTACCTGCAGAGATCGTCCAGGACGCTGCCGGGAATCTCCACCCGTTTGGTCTCCATGATGAGGACCCACAGCGGGAGCAGTGCATCCCGGCTCCGCGCGGCCGGGGACCAAGGGTACGGCACGGAGACTCCGGGTCGCCGGAGAGGGGGAAGCGGCGGCAGCGGCGGCGGCTCCAGCGAAGACGAGAGGGGGAAGGGGCGGGACCCGCTCACTTCCGTCCCGCTCCCTCGGCCCGGACCCGAGGCTGGGCCAGAGCGCGGGGAGGAGCCCCGGGAGTCACGCCCCTGCTCTGCTTGAAAGGTCCAATAGGAAGCTGGGGAATCGGGAGGCTGAGCACGCTAAGCCAATGAAATGTTTGTTTATTGGTCTGTCATCTCCAATCCGTCTCCAAGCAGCTCAGTTGCTATTCAGAAAACCAACTTCCCGCCGTCTTTGATTGAACCCTGGGGTGGTCGTGCGCATGCGCACCATCCCTCCTTTGCACTACTAGGAAGTTCAGAGGATTCAGGTCTTCCGGGTAAGACTCCGAGACGCACGTCCCAGGGTTCGGCGTGGTCTGAGCGTCCTCTCGGTGACCAAGCAGGCGCTTGTACTTCTGCAGGGCAGACGTCCCAAGGGCGGCCCTGCGCAAGCGTGCACTTACAGGTCCTGTCACCAGTATCCTGCACAAACATTCATTGTCGCCCCCGTCGCCTCCAGCCCAGGGCTGTACCTCCCCTAACTCGTATTTAAACACCTGAAGGGGGTTTTCTTTCCTCTGGCGACCCAGACAAAACTTTATCCCAGTATCTGACACCTAGTGAGAAAATAAATACTGATTTGAACCTGAACTCAGGAATCTGCATTCTACCTCCTACACACCCCCCTCCAACCTACTGGTCCTCGCTGATTCCTCCTCTTGCTTAATGGAGCCCAGTCCATTTAGGATCTTGCAGAAAAATCTAGATACATCCGTTCTTTAACCTACTTTTACATCAGATCCACAGCCCCCCCAACATACACCCACCTGATCAGTCACAACTTTATTCTACCACTTAATCTCTCATCTTTTTCTTCATTTCTGTCCCCACGTCCTCTAAGGTGCTCATTATTCTCCTCATTAGTGTGAGAACTGCCTAAGCAGGACCTCTGCCTCTATTCTTGGCCTGTACAACAGCCCAAGTTTTATTTTCCTTTGTTCAGATATGAACAGGTTCCTGTCTTTTACCTTCCAATAACTCCCCTCCATCAGCTTCTGGTGTATGCTCAAGCCCAAACTTGATGAAAGAGCCCTGTTACCCTCTATTTTACTCTCCTGCTTTCCATCTTTGCTTTTTTGCTCTTTATTGGAGAACTCAAATTTATCTTCCAGCCATCCATACTGCTTTTACTTTTCTGGAATTTTCGTTTTTCAAATGTCTCTTCGTTATAGTGTCATAGCCTTGCTTCATAGATTTCTTATTCCTCTGAGACTATTAACAATACATTTTTAGGGGCACCTGAGTGACTCGGTTATGTGATTGACTCTTGATTTTGGCTCAGGTCATGATCTTGGGGTTGTGAAGTCAAGCCCTGCGTTGGGCTCTGCACTGGGTATGGAGCCTGCTTAAGATTTTCTCTCTGCCCCCTCTCTCTCTAAAAACAAACAAACAAACAAAAAACAAACAAAACAAAACCACACCCACAATACATTTTTAAAGTTTTCTTCCTCCTGAATAGCCTCTTCTTCCTTTCAGCTGCTTTTTGCTATTAATTTGGTCTCCATCTATCATATTGGAAGTTTTCTGGTAGTTTTCAACTGTTCACTTCTACTTTAGAGTACATGACGAGGGGCACCTGAGTGGCTCATTCGGTGAAGAGTGTGCCTTCTGCTCAGGATCCGGGGATCAAGCCCCGCCTCGGCCTCCCTGCTCAGTGGGGAGTCCGCTTCTCCCTCTCCTTCTGCCCCTCCCTCCACTCTCTCTATCTCTCAAATAAATAATAAAATCTTTTTTAAAAGTGCGTAACTAAAAAAAAAGGAGTTAAGTGTTATAAAAGCTGATTTATAACGTGATAAAAGCTTCCAGCATAAAGGTTGAACTTGTTCCCTGAGGGCTTCTCTGTAGGGTGATCTGGCTGGGCTGTTAGTTGGGAACACATGGGTCACTCTTTCCAGCTGGTCAAATTCTCTAAAGAGAAAACCCTTCCAGACCAAACTGGAAGTGTTCTGAGAGTCAAGGAGCACAGGCAGGAGTATTCTGTCTGCTTTATTCAATCCCCCTGGCACACTACAAGTCTTAGTTTGGGTTTCCTAAGAAGCAGGCCCTGAGACAAGGATTTGAGTGAAAGCAGTTTACGTGGGAGGTGATCCAGGAAAGAATGGTAGCAGAGCAGGGAAGTGAGTCAGAAAGGAACGAAAGCCACAAAATAGATTATTATCAAGGAGGTTAGTACTGTGGGTAACTGGAGCTGATCCCACTGGAGAATTCTGGAGATCAGGGTAAAATACACACTACAGAGTTATCCTACTGAAGGGGTGAGGAGATGGGGTATTTATGTACCAACTTCCATCAGTCCTTGGTTACAGCCTGTTCCTGGAGCCTACATCCCAGCCTGCCCCATGAACGGGAAGGCAGGCTCTGGTGGCCAGAAAAAGCCCTCAGGCAAAGAAATGCAGCGCTAGCAGTTAGAAGTCCCGGCAGCTCGGCATAATGGATCCGTAAGGGTGACAGTGAGCCCCTTTAATGGTTCTACTTTGCTGGATATGCATTCTATCTGTCCTAACTGAACTTATTTTCTCTGACTGGGATATCTTAGCAGCTGTTTTTCTTAGTGGTCCACATGAAGCTCAAGCCTTGTTTTTAGAGTACTCTAAATGATGGCGGTGAAACAATAGTGGAAGGCCCCGTGGTGCTTATCCCCCAGGGGCCAATGGTATCTGTGGAAAGAAGCCGCTACTCCAAAGGACCTGGAGGAAGTCTTCCTGCTCCCTTATCTCTCTGAAGTTTCAGCTCAGCGATAAGCTCTATGACCCCTTTTTAGCTCTAAGCCACCAGGAAATCTCCAGCTTTCCACACAATGCTAAACGAATCCCTCCACTGAGAATTCCATGCACACCTGGAGGCAAGCATCTTCCAAGCTACTTTCCTGCGCATTCACCATCCCACCCCTGCCTCCCCTTTCTCTCTCTCTCTCTCTCTCTCTCTCTCTCATGCACACACGTCTAGGAGCCGGACAGGTGCACAGTAGAGCAGCCCTTATGGCAGTCCCCTGCGCTGTGACTTCCCAAGAATTCAGGGCCTCATTCAATCCCAACGGCCCACAGGCCCCAGCAGCGGGTGGCTTGAGAAAGGCAGATAAATTAGAGTTTGAAATTAAGGGAAAGGGAGATGTTGGGGGGCACCTGGGTGGCTCAGATGTTAAGTGTCTGCCTTTGGCTCAGGGCATGATCCCGGAGTCCTGGGATCGAGCCCCACATCAGGCTTCTCCGCTGGGAGCCTGCTTCTTCCTCTCCCACTCCCCCTGCTTGTGTTTCCTCTCTCACTGGCTGTCTCTATCTCTGTCAAATAAATAAATAAAAATCTTTAAAAAAAATAATTGGGTTGATCAAAACCTTTACCGTTTTATTTTTTATTTTTTTTAAGACTTTATTTATTTATTGGACAGAGAGAGACACAGTGAGAGAAGGAACACCAGCAGGGGGAGTGGGAGAGGGAGAAGCAGGCTTCCCTCCGAGCAGGGAGCCTGATGGGGGGGCTCAATCTCAGGACCCTGGAATCAGGACCTGAGCCAAAGGCAGACGCTTAATGACTGAGCCACCCGGGCGCCCCAAAACCTTTACCATTTTAAAATATGCTATCTCATTTAGTCTTTTTAACTACATGGGATAGGCAGATAGAGATTAATGAGATTTATGGAGATTAAATGATTAAATGACAGTAGGAAATGGAGCCAGGATTAGAATTCAGTTCTGAGCTCACAGCAGGAATTCTGCTTTAGGGAGAATGACACAATAACAATTATTATTAATGGCTGTACAGCATGGTATAGTATAATATTCTTTCAAATACAATAATCCTTACAACAAAACAAGTTGTCATCACATTCTTAAAACAATACTTAATATGCTTATTGGCCTTCTTTTAAACTGAGATTAAATTAAGTCTGTTGAAGCCTTTTCACATACCTTTAAAGTTCTTTTTAATTTATTTCCCAGCTTTATTGAGGTGTGATTGACAAATAAAAATTGTTCATATTTAAGGTGTTATCCTAGTCCATTCAGTTTCCTATGATTACAAATGCCATCAATTGGGTGGCTTATAAACAACAAACATTTATTTCTCACAATTCTGGAGGCTGGGAAGTTCAAGATCATGGCACTAGCAGATTTAGTGTCTGGTGAGAGCCCATCTCCTAGTTTCGTAGACTGTGCCTTCTAGGTGTTAGCTTATGCAGAAGAGGCAAGCTCTCTTTTACAGGGCACTAATCCGATTCATAAGGGCTCTACCTTCATGACGTAAGAGCCTCAGAAAGCCCCCACCTCCTAATACTATCACATTGGGCACTCAGATTCGAGCACATGAATTTGGGGGAAACACAAACATTCAGACCACAGCAGATGCACACCATGCTGTTTTGATATATGTTGCAACGTTTACCACGATCAAGCTAATTAACACATCCATTACCTCACAGAGTTACTGTGTGTGTGTGTATGTGTGTGCGTGTTAAGAACACAAGATCTATTCTGAGCAAATTTCAAGGCGGGGTCACTGACACAAAGGGCAAATATGTGTTGCTGTGTAAATGTTGACTTGAATCATAAGATCTTTGTTGGGAAGGGTACACACTTTGTTATGAGATGAATACATTCTGGAGCCTTACTGTACAGCATGGTGACTGTAGCGAATAACATTGTATTGTACATTTGGGGGAGGGGCAGCTAAGTTCAAACTGGTCTGAGTGGTCTGGACCAATGGAGTTCTGCTTCCAGGCAGTCATTGTTGCTTGAGGGGTAGCTTCGGTTTCCTTCAGGGATGCTATGCCCTCAGGTCTCTTGCCTGAGTTAAGAGGGAAGCTGGAAAGAAGGAAAAACTTGGAACAAAGGTGGCTGGGTACAAGCAGGTGAGCCGTAAAGGTCAGGTCTTGGGTCTAGCTGGTGACGGTACTACGAGGGCCATCTCACCATCATCCTGAGGATAAAGTTAACACATGGAGGAGGGCAACGCAGAAAGACCTGTGGAGAAAAGGAGGCAGAACTGTCAGGAGCTCAGGGGAGCTGGGATGTGGGTGGGGCTGAGGGTTGGGGAGGAATGAGAGAGAGAGAGAGGGAGAGAGTGCACAGTCCGGAGCACCTGGCCCCAGGTGGGAGCCAGAGTTGTCAGGTGTCAGAGTCGCCAATTAAAGCAAGAAGCCAAAAATGAGAGTTAAGCCTTTAATCAACTTACCATGATGGCTAAAACCAGAGAAAGCAGTGACTCTTTCTGCTTGACTTTCCCATGGAACAGGGTACCGGTCAAGGGTCAGGTGGAGGTCAAAGGTCAGGTGGATCTCACTGAACAAAAGGCTCATGCGGTTTTATGGACCCAGGGGAATAGGAATGAGGGGAAGGCCTAGGTGTGGAAAAGTACTCCTCCTTCCCCCAGGAGGTGGCTTCAGCGACGAGACTAAAGAAGACCGACCTCCACCAAGGCCTCAGATAAGGAGATAGGAATGGAGGCCCTGGGGCTGGGAATGCAAACTGGAGAAACAAGGGAGTCACAGGGGCCCAAGTCCCTGACTGCAGCGCCCCCAGAGACTGCAGTGTCCTGGCTGTGTGGGGAGGGCAGTCACTTCCCAGGAGACCTGTCAGGTAAAGCTTCTGTGACTGGACTGCCTAAGGTTAGGCCTGGAAAATCACACGTAGATCTCTAACCACAAGCCAGACTCCCCAAGAACGGCTGAAGTGAACTCTGAAGCCGGTCCAACCTCTGAACTTACATGAACCCACACATGTCTTTTGGTTTCAGCCAAAGCCTTCTTTTACTTTGGCCCAAATCATTTCAGTCAACATGTTCCATTGGGAATCCAGAGGCTCAAGCCAGAAGCCTAAGAGTGAAAAGAAAAGGTTCTGTTGAAACAGCAAACAGACCTAAAGAGGTACTTCTCCAACCACACATTATGAAAATAATCGGCTCAGTTTGGCCCCGTAAGTATTCTACAGTCTGCATGGGGCTCAGAGTTCCATTCGTCCGGACAGAGGTCCACCTGTGACAGGCCTGGGGAAGCCTTCCAGAATATACAAGGAAACCAGAATCCAAAACAGGAAGTCTGTTTTCTATCTACCAGCAGGGGGTGTCCATTCCTTTTTTTTCCATTTTCAAATTATATAGCACACTGCTGACTCATGTTCCTAGCACAAGAGCAGGACTTGACAACTGAGGCTTCTGCCATCCGTAGGACTCTATTTCCAAGAAGCTGGTGTGATTACCTTATTTTCTGGCAAAATGACTCAGATCTGTGAAGAAACCCTTTCCCACCTGTCCCCTTCAAGCTGCCAAATGCTGACTGCCTCCCACTCTGTACGTTAGTTTTACGTTGCAGCGCTGACAAACGACCACAGCTGCGGAAGCTTTTAAACAATACAGATTTCTTATTTTAGAGTTCCCTAGGTGAAGAGCTCAGCACAGATCTCACTGGACTGAAACAGAGATGTCAGCAGGGCTGTGTTCTCTAGCGGGATCCCTTGCCTTTCCCAGCTCCTAGAGGCCATCTGCATTCTTTGGCTCCTGCCCCCCTTCCTCCAATCTCCCAAGCCAGCGATGGCAGATCGATTCCCCTTACACCACATCACTCTGGCCCTCACAGTCCCATTGCTCCGTGACTCATCTCTGCTTCCTCTTCCATTTTCAAGGAACCTTGTGATTACGTGAGGTCCACCCAGATAACCCAGGACAGTCTCCCTATTTAAGCCAGCCAATTAGCAACCTTACTTCCACCTGCAACTCTTTTTCTCCTTTCCTTCAAGGTAACATATTCACAGATTCCAGGGATTAGGATGGACATTTGGGGGGGCATTATTTTGCTTGCCACATTCTGTATCCCTTCTCTGTAGCTTTCTCTGTGTCTATCCACCCTCTCACTTCCGTTTCCAGGAATTGGTAACTATACATTTTTTCAGCGTGTGGAAGTTTTATTTGAAATTATGGAGTTTTATCTCCCTTGTTCGTTGTGCTTGGGATCACGGAATTTAAAAATAGCCTTTATTTAAGGGTAAAATAATACAATGTCTGGGATTTGCTTTAAAATAACCCACCAGGGGGAAAAGTTGCAAGGCAAATAGATAAGACTAGCAAAAGGGTGGTAATTATTGAATTGGCTCATGAGTACGTGGAGTTTAATTATATTCTTTTTTTTTTTAAAGATTTTATTTATTTATTTGACAGAGATAGAGACAGCCAGCGAGAGAGGGAACACAAGCAGGGGGAGTGGGAGAGAAGAAGCAGGCTCATAGCGGAGGAGCCTGATGTGGGGCTCGATCCCAGAACGCCAGGATCACGCCCTGAGCCGAAGGCAGACGCTTAACGACTGAGCCACCCAGGCGCCCCTAATTATATTATTTTCTATATATTTTCAAATGTTCAGAATAAAACGTTTTCAAAAATTGAGACCTTCTTACTGAGAATTCAACTGAATTTCCCCCGTTAATGTTTCTTTAATATTTGAAAGGGAAAAAATGGGTAAGACTAATCAAAACTGCATAGTAAATATGTGATTTTTAAATGTACCAGTTTGAAATACAATTGACTTAAAAAATTATTGAGATATAATTTACCATGAAATGCTGTTGACTTTTGCAAAATTAAACTTTTTATTTTGAAGAAACCGTAGAGTCCTATCTAGCTCTAAGACAGGAGATGTGGTTGCCTCTTTCCCTAGTCTCCCCCCACAGTAACACCGTACAAAACTACAGCATGTCGTCACAACCAGGATACTGAGGTGACACAGTCAAGGCACACCACATTTTCATCACCACAAAGATCCTTCATATTGCCCTTTATGTCGTCTGGACGTCAAATATTTATTTGACATCTTCCAAATGAAAACCTTTTCATGACTTCTATGTGCCTCCCTCTCAGCTTTGCTTAAGAGCAATATTGTAAAATGGCCCAAACCTATTTTTCAGAGCCGTCAAACATGACAGAATCCTACAATTGCACTGACTAAATTTTAGGTACCATAGATGAACTAGCAGAATATGACCTCAAAGAAGGGGTTGAGAGCAAGGCACAGGATAGCAAAGAGGCCTCTCGGAAGTCCAGAGTCCAAGCAGCACGGCAAGGAGGCAGGGCCATCAGTGTCGGCCTCTTTGGTGGCCGGAATTCACCAACCGTGTGACAATTACTACTAGTGACACCTGCCTCCTCCACCATCCATTCTCCTCCTTCCTCTCTTAAAGGGCTCATTGAAAACCGTATATTTTCTGGCCCTCTCACAGCTACCTGTGACGAGATGTGGCAACTATCTTTGGGCAAGGAGATGTAAGCACAGGATAGCCGAGGACTTCTGGGAAGTTCTCAAAAAAAAAAAAAAGTGGCAGGCTTTTCTTCACTCCTTTCTGTTTGTTCCTTCCTGCGGCCAGCAAGTGATCACCTGGGCAGAGAAGCAAAACAGTAGATGCCACGGTCTCTGAAGACCTTGGAGCCGCCAGGCCAGCCCTGGAGGGCCTATCTCTAGACTTCTTTCACTGAAAGAGCGATCAACTTCTATCTTGTTGATGCCACTCCATTGGGCTTTTTTCTATTTTATGCAGACAATAGTCCAAACTGCCGCAGGCCATCTTCTTATCTAGAGGCAGAGGCAGTTCTCATTTGAGGCTTGAAGCTGCTCTTTTGATTTGGGGGAAAAAATTTCAATAGGCCTTTTGATCAAACAAAATCAAAGGCTCCGAAGGACTCCAGACAGAGGAGTTTGAGACCACTGGCAGAATGATGCAGAGTTGTACCTTCCTTTGCACAGAGTTGAGGCTCTGCAGAAAGAGGGCTAGATGGTAGAGAAAGGAAAAAGGAGCAGGCAGGAGGGTTCCCCTCATTTTAGAAGGAAAAAAAAGGGATAATGGAGGGCCTGCACCCTGGGTGGACTTTAGGGTCAGGAATTCCCACATGTATCATCTATTTTCTCAAAGATGTTCCTGCCACCAGGGGCCTAAGGAGAGGGACAGCCAGGGTAGCAGCCCTCTGCAGGAACAGATCTAGAAGCCAGGGCATCAGTATGCATTAATTTTAAAGTGGATTTTTGGGGGGCACCTGGGTGGCCCAGTTGGTTAAGCATCTGCCTTCGTCTTGGGTCAGGACGTCAAGCCCCCCCCTTTGGGTTCCTTGCTCAGCGGGGAGCCTGCTTCTCCCTCTCCCTCTGCCTGCCGCTCCCCCTGCGTGTACGCACTCTCTCTGTCAAATAAATACATAAAATCTTAAAAAAAATAGAAAAAGTGAGTTTTTATTCTTTTCTGCTCAGGAATTTTCTTGGCTAATGTCCAAGCACAGTGAACATCTGTTTTGTTTCGTTTGATTTCTCAGCATCAGTTTTCCCTCTGGTAGCATGAAGGTTTGTTCCTTCAGGGGCTATTCCTCCCCCACTCTCATCTCTGTGTTTGGGTGGGTTTGACTCCCCACCCCGAACCCCTTCATTCTGGCTCTTGGTTTCCAAGAGCATTTGTCACAGTGATTATTTAAGGGATATGCTAGGAACCCAAGCCAAGTCCAAAGAGCCAATGCTGGGATGTTTGCTGAGCTTAATGCGAAAGAAATGCCTTCTTTCTGCTCAACTTGCTAAAGTGCTGGAATGTAAGCCCAGAGATTCTATGTCATATGCAATGCATGGAGAGAAAAGCAACATGAAAAAAAAGTTATAAGAGATGAAGAGATGATTGCCAGGAATTGAGCAATAGTCCAAAGCAGGAGGGCAACCTTGGGGGTGGAAATGGGAGCTAAGGCTCTGCTATCTTGGCACTGAACAAATGATCTCTGAAACCTGAAGAACTCGAGAATGTTCCAGTTACAGTAATAAAATCAATATGTCATGAATGAAATATGATATCTTCAGAAAACTGCTCACAGGTCCAAGTGGGAAGAGCTGAATCAGACAGTTGGCTAACATTATTCCCATCTTTAAAGAAAACAATGAGTCAACAAGGCATAGAGGGGAAAGCCTGAGAGAGATCGGAGATACCGAATCTAACACCACCTCTCCAGATCCCAGAGACTGGAGACAGACTGAGGAGCCCACTTGACTATCTGCTTGTTAGTACTTCCATATAACGGCACTGAATGGACCCTTAACCTTTAAATGTCACTCATCTTAGGCTCTGTGTCAATTCAACACTCTTCAAGCAACACTAAGACGATAATTTCACGGGGTGCTGGGGTGCCTGGGTGCTAAACCTCAGTCAGTTAAGCAACCAACTCTTGGTTTCAGCTCAGGTCATGATCTCAGGGTCATGAGATCAAGCCCCACGTTGGGCTCTGGCTCAACACAGTCTGCTTGAGATTCTCTCTCCCTCTGCCTTTGCCCCTCTCCCAACTTAATACACATATGCTCTCTCTCTCAAATAAATAACTAAATAAAATCTTTAAAAAACGACAATTATTATCTTTAATAATGACAGTTTCACATCTGATGCAGCTTTCCATTAGCACTATTAAGGCTGATGCAGGGCCCTGCAAAGGAGAGGAGGGGAGTCCAGAGCAAAACCATTTGAGAGAGGAGGAAGTCAAACTACAGCTGGGAGTTCAAGTCCAAGTATCAGGTCTGGACGGTCCTAAACAGAATCAGAATTTGGGAAAAGGGTGTAGAATTGGAATGGGGGTTTTTGGTGAGGGGGCTACACTTTAAGATCAATTTTGGGGGCTCCTGGAGGGCACAGCTGGTTAGGCGTCTGACTCTTGGTTTTGGCTCTGATCATGATCTCAGGGTCGTGAACTTGAGCCCCATATCTGGCTCCATGCTCAGTGTGGAGTCTGCTTAGACTCTCCCTCTCCCTCTGTCCCTCCCTCCCAATAAATAAATAAATCTTAAGAAAAAAGATCAAGCAGGAAATGAACAAAGAGATTTTGGTAATTGTTCTAATCAGCCTGGAAGGGTCTGCACCTAGCCTTTGTTAGCTAGGACTGAAGAGTGGAGCCGGTCTAAGGGCAGGGAGCCAGGTGGATAGGAACAGGGCCCTATTCTTGGTTCCAGTCCTTTGCATGATAAAAGTTCCTTGCCCACTAGGGGCCAAACCTCTATTTCATTAATGTAGAAATACTGTTTTAAAATTCCTTTGTCCTAAAGCTTTTTGCCCTCTAAAAATGGATATGTCCATGAAGAGAGTTAATACATTAAACATTACCCCTCCTATTTACATTCTTACTGAGAAATGTCTTTTTTTAAGCAAAAATTAAGTGCCCTCTATTTTATTACTTAAAAGAGCTTCATTGTTTCTACTAGTAAATGATTTTCTAAAAGTTAATTTTCCTAACTTTGAAAATGAATAATTCATGCAAATCCATGCATGAAAGCCCAAGCCATGAAATTATTAATATGCAAAAATGGATTGTTAATTTCCATACATTTGCCCATATATATACATACATTTGCCCATATATATATTATTGTTTTCAAGACAATAAGGTATTGTGAGCCATAAATTTATAGTTTCCAAAACTATACGTCTTGAAGATTATCTACCCCTGGCTTTGGAGTGTCATTTCTTCAGAGGTATTTGTTTGGGAAAGAATAGCAGTTAATGATCAGCAGGCAGACTGCCAGGTTTCAAAAGAACTGCTGGTTTGGCCTTGTGTCAGTACTTACATTAAAGACTTTATTTGATTTTCTACAGAAGAGAATTTGCATTGCTAAACTTGGAATATATAGTATGCAGACCTAATTTGGGTAAAACACCCCTTCTGCCAGAGCTCCATAATTAGAAAACAACCATAAAAGCTATACAAAAACATATGTTAGTTTTCACAAATTTAAAGCTTTATTTGCAAAGCATCAGCCCACTCTATACAGGTGCTATGCCTATCGTGAATTATTGCTTAAGCTTGTGTCCCGGGTCCTGCTAATCTCCTCCCTTTTCCCTTCTCCTGGCTAACTCCATCCCCCTGCTCTGAGCAAGTTAACAACCTCTGTGTGCCCTTGCACACCTTCTACCCACTGTTTTAATTAGACAAACTCACATACGTGGGGATTTCCTCCTCACTGTTTTACAAAATAAAGGGAGGGTTATAAAATTCTTTGCATTTCCTTTCTTAGTAAAAATACATAGTGGAAATCTCTCCCAGTCAACTGATAGAGAGCTCACTCACCCTCTCAGCTGTGGAACAGTCTGCATTGCTCAATCTTCTATGATGTGAATATTCCACCACTTAGTCAATTATTTCCTTAGTGATGGTCATACACTTTGTTTCCAATTTTTTGTCCCTAGAAGAAGTGCTGCAGTAAAATAATACATGTTCTCACGTATTAGTGCCTTTATTTGCAAGGACCGGGAGGAGAAAGATGTTTTATTATTCCTTCTCTCTTATATATATAATTTTTTTCTGTATATATAGTCTCTTTCTCTCTCATACACACACATATATATCACATGCACACTTTTTTCAGAACAATTTGAGACTGGATTGCAAATATGATGCCTATTTACACCAGTGTGTGTTTCCTGAAAATAAGATCATTTTCCTTTATAAACACAGTATAATTATAAAAACAAGAGAGTAATATCAATTGGATATTATTATCTAATCTATAGACCTTATTCAAATTTTACTAATTATTCTACTAATGTCTTTTATAGCAGAAGAAAAAGAATTTTTTTCTGTTCCAGGATCCAACCCAAGATGACTCATTGCATTTCGATATGATGCCTCTTTAGTCTCCGTTAAATTGGAAGAGTCCCTCAGTCTTTGTTTTTCTATAGGTGATATTTTTATAAAATCACAAACAGAATAATTCTGTTTACATTTATGTCCCTTATCTTTTTCCCTGACTAATCTAATTTTCCATTTCGGTACATATGTATTCTCTCATTCATTTCACTGACTACACAGTATACTGTATTAGCCAGGGTGATCTAGTTTCTGTCATGATAACAAATAACACCAGAATCTCAGTGGCTCAATGCTGCAAACATTTACTTCTTGTGCATGTGACATCTGTTGTCATCCCTGTGACGGCTCAGTGCTCTGGCCGCTTCGGTCTCATGACTCTTCCTCCCAGTGTGTGTTTCTGCAATTGCTGTACCAGGAGAACATGGAGAACCTCATATGGACTCTTAAAATCCTTTTAAAATTCCAGAGGACAAAGCAAATCACATCAGCATGCTCACCCTCAAAAGGGCAGAATGTGTTCCTACCCAGAAGGAGAAGGAACCAAGAAATACTGGCAAAGACTGGTAATATCCACCACATGAATCATTTTATAATTATACTATGTTTATAAACAGGCAAACCATAACCTATTTAAGTAGCCCCTTATTTATGGACATTTAGCTTGCTTCTGTTTTGTTTGTTTTTTTTTCCAAAAACCTTTATAGATTTATTTTTGCACACTCGTGTGTCTACAGTATACATTCCAAGAAATGGACTGCAAAAGCAAAGGGAATGTGCATCTCAAGTTTAGGCTGCCATTTTAAGCTTCGTGCAAGATGAGTGAACAGAGGGAGCCGGACAACCGAGACAGAGACAGAAAAGCAGAAGAAAGAGATGGGAGAGACAGAGAAAGCAGATTTCAAGACTGACTTTCCAACTTACAAGCCCTTTGAATCTTGACTGTTTATGTCTGTTAAACCACAGTATGTGTTCAATTAGCTCTTGTTTTTACTTTCGCATGTTTGAGTGCGTTTCTGCTACTTGTCATAAGTTGCACCACAGTTGGAGAGGACAGAAAGAGGGATGGCATGATCGTTCCTCTCATTTCAGTTTTCAACCCAGTAAAGAGTTGGGACATGGAGAGAGCTGAGCACTCAGTTACCACACCCAATTTTCCCCACTGGACCAGTTTTCAAAAGCTGAGCTGCTTGTAAATCCAGTGCCCCTGGTTGTCAAAATGAAGCTTACCTGGATCTGGAATAAGAGCACTGCCCAAGGAAAGTCTTGATTTTAAATTTCATCTCAGGATAAGTTCTTCTCATTTTTGAAAACCCAGCTCAGATTCCATTTCATGAAGGGTTGCCAGTTGCTACCAGAGCTCATCCTGAGCTCCAATTTTTTTTTCCTTTTCTTTTCTTTTCCTTCTTCTTTTTTTTTTTTTTTTTACCAGTGTGAGCTCCAATTTTTCTAAATCCTTATAACACAAGACATACAAACAGCCCACATTTGGTTTTATACTGTTTTCTGTTTGTCTTATTGCTAGAATGAGTTCTTTCATTCTTTGAGTGTAGAGAAAATATTTTATATCTATTTTGAATTTCCTAAGAACCCTGTGGATAAAACACCTAATAAATGTACAATTATTGAGTGATTTCTTCTACCTAAGTTACATAAACCTGACTGAAGTTGAGTGTATTTATAAACCATAAATAAAATGAAGGACAGCTCAGCTAAAACCAACATGTGGTTCTCATCTGCCACATTTCCCAAGGAATACAGATTATTGTCTTGGTGAAATAACAGCAGCAATTCTGAAAATGGACAGCCGACACCTGTGGGTATCGTTCCAGTGACTATAGACCTTTTTCTCAGACTTGTATCAACTTAAGCAAGCCTACCCACATTCTATATGCATATATGTAGACTATGATACACACTGTCCTAATCACTCCGTAGGGTTATTTATTTTAAAGCATTGGAAGCCTCTTTCCCCCTTTCTTGGACGATCATTCTATAAATGCATTTTTTTCATATTTTTACCACACTACTATGTATCCGTAAATAGTACATGCCACTGTCAGGGTGCCTGGCTGGTTCAGTTGGTAGAGCATGTTTCTTTTGATCTTGGGGTCATGGGTTCAAGCCCCACATTGGGCATAGGGCTTACTTTAAAAAAAAAAAAAGGAATATATAAATACCATTGTGGCACATGCATGCCTTAAGTTGTAAATGTTGTCATACCCTTATTATTCTGCAACCTCCCTTTTTCCTCTTCATAACATATAATTTATCTCATGTTAATATGGTAACTATCTAGAATTTCATCTTCACAAACCCATTTTCCTGTTGATACCCATTTAAGTTACTTCGAGTTTTTCCCAGTTTCAAAAAACTGCTGCAAGGAAATGTTCTGGTACATATCTACTTATGCACACACCCAAGACTTTGTCTATGGTATATAACTGACAAGTGGAATTGCTGCATATGCATATCAATTTTGATAATGCCTCCATTTGATAAATAGCTCTCCAAAATGGTTGTAACATTTTGACTCCCACTAGCAATACCTGAAAATGCCATTTCCCCCCACATCCTCCTTTGATTTGTGCTAATTTGGTCTGCCACAATGAACAGACTTTAATCAGCCAAGCGCTGCCCTGACCACTGTATGGCTTTTGGGGATCCATATCTTGTGATCTACCAGGTGGGAAGCCCTCATCCCTTTCTTATATACCCATTCAATGAAGCTTGTTAATCTTATCTCTTCGGGCCAGCTTGATCTATTAAATAAAGGGGTGTTAAGAGCTCCCCTCTTGTTGATGATTTGGTTGAACATCCTTCTATGGTCCTTGATTGCTCTATATTCTGGTAAATTATTCTTTTTTATCAAAGAGTTTTACTTGTCACTCCAAATGATGCTTTTTATCTTAAATTCCATTTGTTTGCTATTCATTCCATTAAATACCATTATTCTTCTGCATTTTTTTCTTTTTCATTTGTATTTGATTGTTACATTTTTCCTTTCTTTGATTTTCAAATTTCTGGATGGTTTTAAATGTGTTTCTTTTTCTTTTTCTTTTTTTTAAGATTTTATTTATTTATTTGACAGAGAGAGAGGCAGCAAGAGAGGGAACACAAGCAGGGGGAGTGGGAGAGGGAGAAGCAGGCTTCCCGCCGAGCAGTGAGCCCGACACAGGGCTCGATCCCAGAACGCTGGGATCGTGACCTGAGCCGAAGGCAGACGCTTAACGACTGAGCCACCTGGGCGCCCCATAAATGTGTTTCTTATGTATGTATGTATTTAGCAATCTCTACGCCCAGCGTGGGGCTCAAACTCACGACTCTGAGATCAAGAGCTGCATGTCACATGCTCTACTGACTGAGCCAGCCAGGCACCCCTTAACTGTGTTTCTTGAACTAGATATAGTTTTGTTTATTTGTTTGTTTGTTTGTTTGTTTGCTTATTAACCGAATGGGATGCTCTTTTGGTAAACGAGTTCTATCCAATGAACTCAAACAGTGATCCTGGTGTTTTTGGATTTATTCTACCATCTAATTTGGGTCTTCTCTTTACTATCCTTTTCCTTTTTTTTCTTCTTATTCCTTTTCTCTCTTCTTTGGGACTGACAAAGTGTTTTTCCTCCTTTGTTAATGTCAAAGGTACGCGTTGTATTTCTATTTTTTAACGTACATATTTAGCTCTATAATTTTCCTACAAAGTCTTAAGTTAGTCAATGTTTTTTTCTTTCTCCTAAACAAGACACAAAGTTAAGCATGTTTTAACTACCTGTTAAGCACTCGCATATTGTTTTTTAAACCTCAAATTATTTTTTATAATAGCTAATTATATTTACCTACTTAAATTTTCATTTTTTAAGATTTATTTACTTGAGAGAAAGAGACAGAGAGAGAGAAAGATAGCACGAACGGGAGAGGCAGGGGGAGAGAATCTCAAGCAGACTCCGTGTTGAGTGCAGAGCCTGACTTGGGGCTCGATCCCAGGACTCTCAGATCACAATCTGAGCCGAAACCAAGAGTCATTCACTTAACCAACTGAGTCACCCAGGTGCCCCTACTTAAATTATTGTTGTCTGTGCTCACTATTTTTTCTTTCATCTAATCTCTCCCCCCTAGGTTAGCTATTCTTCCTATTGAAGTATACCTTTTAATAGGTCTATGGTTAGTAAGTTTTCTTATTTTTGTATATTTCTTTTGCATATTTTGCTTTCTAAATATGTATTTTCACCAAGCACTTATGCTACTTTTCCCATACAATGTAAGCTAATAAGTCGAGGAGAAGTTTTCCATTATGGAACTATTTTGCCAACCAAATAAAGAAGTAAAAATTAAATTTGAATATCACCATTTTGAACTTCATAATGGATTAATGGCTATCTGCATCATACAGAAAGATAATCAGCTATTACATGCCTCCTACATGCCACCTACAAAGAAGCTGGACCCGAAATTATACCTGAATCTGATCAAGTCCATAATCTCATTACCAGTTAATAGAAAATACAGAAGAACTGGGTAAATTACACGGGAATGCGATTAGCAAAATCCAGATGTGAGAAACTCTATAAGACAAATCAAACAACCCAGTTTCTTCCAGAGCTAAGTTGTAAAGAAAAGGGGGGGGCAAAGGGAGAATGGAGGGGTGTTTAGAGAATTGGAAGAAACTTAAAAGATGTATACTCTTTGTGAAGCAAGTTAAATTATAGGGTATATACATGTCTTGGGTGACAGACTAGAAAGAAAACAAGAAAATGACCATAAAAGGGAAGATGTGGTTACTTTGAGGTGAAAGGGAAAGCATCAGGACTGCGACAGGATACATGGAGGACGTCTGGGGCACCTGGGGAGTGGACCCACTTGGCATATGGCAGAGAACAAGACCAAGTCCCCAGCCCTCAGGGAGTCTACATCGTGTTGGAAGAGATAAACCAATAAATGTATAATACCATGACAATCAGTGGTATTAGTGATAAATGCGCAAAAAAATATAAAGTATGTTTGATCCCAAACCTCTAAATAAGTGACAGCTGAATTTCACTCCTAACATAAAATATATGGAAAATGTAATTATTTGATGAAGTCAAGAAGTAACATAATTTTTTTCTAATAGATGGCCAATTGAGAGAAAAAAAATAAAGAGAAAAGGAAAGAAATGAGAGAAAAAGAAATAGAATCACCAAATACAAGGCCGGAGATGATACACGGGGAGAGAGACACCCACAAAGGCATAAAGGAACATGCACAGCCCAGGGCCGGAATTTTATGGAGTAAAATGCTTTGCTACTGCCGCAAATTCATGACTCTGTAGAGACAGGGGCATGTTCTCTCGGACCTTCCCTCTCAGAGGACAATCAGTCAAGGTCTGGAGACCCTAGGTCGGCCCTAAAGTTTGGTCCCTATTTGGATCCAAACACCCTGGGCTGAAGTGACACCTTATGACCACATTTCTGAAAACAGATTTTGTAAGGAAAATAAAGGTGAAAGAGGGGTATCTGCCACAGGGGTGCCTGAGCAAACCCCCCAGTTTAGCCAGGACCGACAGTCCATGCCCCGCAGTCCCCTTTCCTTGCAGACCGGCAGGGTCACGAAATGGGTGCAGAGAATGCAGAATGTGTCTCCCCCTGCTCACCTTGGAAGGTTCATTTATAGCTCATTTCTCCGGATGCAGGAAGGAAGTCAATCCCACCACCTACAACATTAACAAAAATGGCAACAAAATGACTGTTGGTTTTAATTTCTTGCCCTTGCAGCAGCTTCGGTTTGTCCTGTTATTATTGGATCTATTAGAAAAAACTATCCAAGTCAATAAAACCACAAAGTTATAAGCCCCATCTCATCTAGAAAGAAGTATCCTAAATGCAGTCCTCATTCACTTTAAATATATATAGTTTCTGTATATTACATTGTATGCATACTTATATATTATATAATAATTGTATCATAATATCATAGCTATATTTTGACTTACAAAGATAGGGAATATTAACATTAATTGGCAGACTGAAAGGTCGGAAGGTCATCAGAGCAATAATCCACCATTCGGCAGTACGACCTTAGCCAAATGCTGTCTCATAAGTGTTCCAGTAATACTGATTTTTTTCTTTGTAACAGAAACAGATTTTATCTTGGTTATAAAAGTAATATAAAAAAGTCACACATTAAAGTAATGGACCAATAAACATAAAAAATGCTTCAGAGGGGCGCCTGGCTGGCTCAGTCAGTGGAGTGTGTAACCCTTGATCTCTGGGTTGTGAGTTGAGCCCATGTTGGATGTAGAGATTACTTAAAAATAAAATCTTTCAGAAAAAAAAAAGATGCTTCAGAAAAAAAAGTAATACAAACTCCTTATTTTAAAAACTAAACACTAGAGGGGTGCCTGGGTGGCGCACTGGGTTAGCGTCTGACTCTTGGTTTCAGCTTAGGTCGTGATCTCACAGTTGTGAGATTGAGCCCCCCACTGGGCTCCGAGCTCAGCCTGGAGTCTGCTTGAGATTCTCTCCCTCTCTGAAGTAAATGAATAAATCTTTAAAAACTTGAACAGTAGAAAAAGTAGCAAAGAACTAAAAGTCACCTGTACTCTCTCAACCAAGAAATCTACATCCTCAGACTTTTCTCTTTGCCTATAAATATGTGCATGTGCACACACACACACACTCATGTGCACACACACACGCATGTGCACACACACACACAGTTTACAAATGCAGGATCACTCTAAACATGTTGTTTTATAATCATATTTTCTTACTTAATGTATCATAGATATTCCTGGTATGTTGTAGAATGAAAAAGGAAGTTACTGAATAATATGTATGTTCAAGAATGACTCGTAGTTTAGGAATTCTGTACGTTTAGGGATGCCTGGCTGGCTCAGTCAGAAAGGCATGTGAGTCTTAATCTCAGGATTGTGAGTTTGAGCCTCATGTTGGGTGTAGAGATTACTTAAAAATAAAATCTTAAAAAAAAGAAAAAGACTTCTGTAAATTTATATCTAGATATAAAATAAATCTAGACACACTAATACATGATTTTATTTGCACAGGAAGTTATCTGGCAGGGTACAAACTGAATTTTTAACATCAGGAAATGGGATGAAAGGGTAAACAGAAGGAACATTATACTTTTACTTTATTTTTATTTTTAAGAATTTATTTATTTTTTTATTTGAAAGAGAGAGCACAAGCAGGGGGAGCAGCAGGCAGAGGGAGGGGGAGAAGCAGGCTCCCCGCTGAGCAGAGAACCTGAAGTGGGGCTCAATCCCAGGACCCTGGGATCATGACCTGAGCCGAAGACAGACACTTAACAGACTGAGCCACCCAAGCACCCCTACACTTTGATTTTATATATATATATCTGCATTATCTATCCCAAAAATACATGTACTATTTCAGAAATTAATAAAAGTACATATCACAAACAGCTTTTCATATTAATTAAAATTTAAATCACCATTTTTAATTGTTCTATACTATTCTAGTGTATGATAATACTATAAGAAATCCCTCTTCATGAAATTTAGAAACCTTTTGTCAAATCGTAAATGTTGGGATTATGTTAAACTTGTGGATGCATTTGGGGAGAACTAACTTATTTATAAAATTGAATATGTCCCAAATCTTTTATGTTCCTCAGTCAAGTTATATAGTTTCCTTCAAATACGTCCATCACTTACCTTGTCAAAAATTTATGAGTATCTATTTTATGTTGTGTGTTATTAATGCCAACAGGAATTTTTATTTTTGCTTAAAAGTATCACTGACATTTTATAGGTACTCAATGAGCATTTGTTGACTGAGTAAGTGCATAAGAGAATAAACTTTTAAAAGCCATGAAAACTTTGTAGACTAAGGGAGAAATGTGCCATAACATCTGAAATAGTTTAGTTTAATTATACTAACACAAAAGAAGCAGTCAACTTGATTTGCTAGGGCTCGTATCTAAAAGTGAACTCAGCATTCAGGCCTCCCTGTCAGGCCTGGCCCTATCCATGCATGGTGGACCTGGGGAACTTACATACACTTGGGGAAGAAAGTCTCAGCTATCGCTTCACTGTGCCTAGAGTTCTGCCATTAATATCACCGCGTCAGATTAAGGGATTCCTTTCTCTGAAAATGCAAACAACCCTGGGAAAGGTAACAGAACACTATGTACTAAGCCATCACGGTCTTTTATACCTTTTTAGGAATTAACTGTCAGTTCCTTCCCAACTTGTAGCTAATTAAGAAGAGTGGTTTTTTTTAAGATTTTATTTATTTATTTGACAGAGAGAGAGAGAGCGTGCATACACAAGCAGGGGGAGCGGCAGGCAGAGGGAGAGGGAGAAGCAGACTCCCCACTGAGCAGGGAGCCCGATGTGGGGCTGGATCCCAGGACCCTGAGATCATGACCTGACCAAAGGCAGGCGCTTAACCGACTGAGTCACCCAGGCGCCCCAAGAGTTTTTGATAAGAGAAGAGAATTAAAAGAGCAAAGAGGGGCACCTGGGTGGCACAGTCGTTAAGCATCTGCCTTCGGCTCAGGGCGTGATCCCGGCGTTAAGGGATCGAGCCCCACATCAGGCTCATATGCTGGAAGCCTGCTTCTTCCTCTCCCATTCCCCCTGCTTGTGTTCCCTCTCTCGCTGGCTGTCTCTCTGTCAAATAAATAAATAAAATCTTTAAAAAAAATAAATAAAAGAGCAAAGAACAAGGAGTACTGGGATACTGGACATATGGAATGTGTAGAGGTTAAAAAAAAGAGTCCAGAGAAGGAAGCTAAAATTTACACATTTCTTTGGGCAGGAAATGCATCTTGCCCATCCCTGAGCATCATGCTTAGCACGGGACAGCCACTATGTAGATACGTGTAAAACAGATGAGTCGGTGGGTAAGCAGCTCTGCTCACCTCACAGCTTTGCCGATGAGTTGCTCTGCCCAAAGCTGAAGTCTCAGGGCTATTTTTGGGGTGACCACTGCTCTGCTATTCTGACTTCCTTTCCTCAGAATTACTCATATAGGAAGGGATGCCAGAACCTCATTGCTAACAGATGTTAGTTCCCTTCTGTAACAAATACTAACTGCTAACACTTTTTGCATTGAGGTAAAACAGTAAGATGTCTATTTATGCAGGATAAATGTCTCCCTACAGAATAAAGGGAGATTATTATCAACAGATATTTGGTCAGGGCAACAATGAGTTCTTCCCACTCCTCATGGGTCTGATCGTTTCAAAACTGACCCCACTGGGGAAGTACGGGGAGACTGGGAGACAAGGGATAAACAATGGATCTTTCCTCACTGTTTAGTTTTTTTCCACTGATGGTGTTTATGAACTTATTATATAATGTAGCAAAATGATGACTCAAGCACAGGGTCACCACTTCTCCAACTCCTATTGGATCTGAAGAAAAGGGAGGAAAACTGATGGAGCAGGAGACCGTTTGCTGCGGGCAGAGGAGAGGGTGCCAGGTAGAAAGAGAACAAACGGTATCATGTGAGAGCCAAATTGAGACTTTTCTATTGATAACAATTTTCTCTTTGGTGATGACAAAAATAGATTGTGTTAAGATCCTAAAGTTTATTTCAGATCCTCAATGATGGACAACAAATGTTGCTATGGCAATTATCTCCTATGAGATTCATAAAACCTGGACGTTCTCTATCTTGGTTTCCAGGGCGCCTTCAGTGGCCACCAGACAGTGGGTACTCCATAAATAACTGTTGGACGGATGAGTGAATATTTAATACTGCGGATTCATTATCCTTCCGAGAATGAGTAGAAAACCTTTAATAAATTAAATCTAAATAATTGGGAAGGGATGTCAAGGGTAGAGGAGATCTGTGATCTGTTTTATGCCTGACAAAAACAGCACTAACCATTCCTTGGTCTCAAGCCAAGTTACCCTGAAAAATCTACCCATGTCCAATTCTTCTCTATTGCAAGGTCTAAACCTGGGGCTGTCTACTCCACGTAGTTATTCATATAATTATTACTGGCAAAATCCTAAGATAGGTGCTTCACTCTCCACTTTGTTCTGTCAGTGTAGATGCAATCTAAGGCAAGTGAAAAGAAGCCATGTTATCTAAACTGATGCAAGTTCTCAGTCTAAGCTGATTTTTTTCTTTATTCTCCTGTGAATTAATATGAATTAGAGAAAATGATTTGAGGTAACTCTACAAAATAAATTTGTTTTTAAAAGATTACTCTGAAATTGAGCCAATGTTGTTTTTCTGTCAATTAAGATAACTGTTTATCCTCCACTGAATTTTGCACTCAAGTCTTTTGTGGTTTAAGGCATTTGCATCTAGTCCAAATCATGGCATTGTTTCACACTAAATAGAAGTTGTAAACCTAATACCAAGCAATCTAAGTATAAAGGTCTTCCTGCATGATAAAGACACAAGTTGTAAGTAATCACATCCCCAGAGAATCCAGAAATAGAAATGCCTCCTGTAATCCATTTCATATGCCATTGTGTGGAGCTATAAACGTACCAAATACACACGAGTCAGATTTCGGTATCGTGTTCAACATAAGCTCAGTTACTACTTACAAAATCAGAAGTTATAGTTCTTTTTTTTTTTAAGATTTAATTGATTAGGGGCGCCTGGGTGGCACAGCGGTTAAGCGCCTGCCTTCGGCTCAGGGCGTGATCCCGGCGTTATGGGTTCGAGCCCCACATCAGGCTCCTCCGCTATGGGCCTGCTTCTTCCTCTCCCACTCCCCTGCTTGTGTTCCCTCTCTCGCTGGCTGTCCCTATCTCTGTCGAATAAATAAATAAAATCTTTAAAAAAAAAAAAAAAAGATTTAATTGATTAATTTATTTGTTTGACAGAGATAGAGACAGCCAGCGAGAGAGGGAACACAAGCAGGGGGAGTGGGAGAGGAAGAAGCAGGCTCATAGTGGAGGAGCCTGATGTGGGGCTCGATCCCAGAACGCTGGGATCACGCCCTGAGCCGAAGGCAGGCGCTTAACCGCTGTGCCACCCAGGCGCCCCCAGAAGTTATAGTTCTAATGATTGATGTTTCCAAGTTCAAACTGTTTGCATAAGAATGATCATTAAAAGTATCAACACTTTGAGGCACCTGGGTGGCTCAGTTGGTTAGGCGTCTGCCTTCAGCTCAGGTCATGATCCCAGGGTCCTGGGATCCAGCCCCGCATCGAGCTCCCTGCTCAGCAGGGAGTCTGCTTCTCCCTCTCCCCCACTCTGTGTGCCCTCTCTGTCAAATAAATAAATAAAATCTTTAAAATAAAATTAGATAAATAAAAGTATCAACATTTTCAGTAACTTTGATAGAGCTGGTTATGATTACACACACAATAGTTGGTGCTGTTTGGAGATAGTATACATCATGATTTCTTTTTTTTTTTTTTTTTTTTTTTNNTTTTTTTAAAGATTTTATTTTTATTTATTCGACAGAGATAGAGACAGCCAGCGAGAGAGGGAACACAAGCAGGGGGAGTGAGAGAGGAAGAAGCAGGCTCATAGCAGAGGAGCCTGATGTGGGGCTCGATCCCATAACGCTGGGATCACGCCCTGAGCCGAAGGCAGACGCTTAACCGCTGTGCCACCCAGGCGCCCCTGATTTCTTAAACTAATAAATTCTCACTTTCAACAGTTTTTGTTATGGTGGCCAATAGATAGAGTTGTTACAAACAAAGGTGTGAGAAAAAAATCAAGCCTGTCCCCCCACGAACTGTATTCCAAATCCCCCAATATTACCTTGTTATCAATCTACATCAGCACTGTTTTAGACAGAACGTTCTGGATAATAAGCAAAGGGCCACGTGGTCAAGTCATTCTCACCCAACTGCACTGCCCTGCTCATAATAAAGCAAAAGTTATTTATGTATTCAAAGGAAGAGGCACGTCCTTGAGCCAGCCAGTGGGTCACAGCATGACCGATGTCTAAGAGTTGGAGGGTGTTGAGCCAAAACGCATCCAAAAAAGGCTGACAGACACTAAGGAGAGGGAGGAAGCATTTGGAGACTACCAAGTGATAAAGGGCTGCATAAATCAGCTTGCAGCCCATCAGAGAACAGCTGGACTTGACCTGACATGCGTTGTTAGGTCAGTTCCTTGCTCCCATCTGTGCGGGCCTGGAGAGTCCATTTCCCTTGGCCACCGATTAGTCAGGGGTCCTAGACAAGACTCGGAAACCAGCAAGTTTGCTTTACTACTTTGTGCCTTGGGAAAGCCTAGGTGCCTTTGCTTCTCAAGCACCTGGTGTCTCCACCTCGTTAAAATATGGTCTCAGATCCTTCAGGCACGCACGTTGCTTCACACAAAATAGACGCTCAGTATACATTTTCATTTTCCTCCTCCTTCGCCATCGTCAAATTGCTGATGAAAATGTGCTTTTATTTCTTCTAGGCTATTTTTATTTTCACAGATACCAAATCCAGGAATCAATGGAATGAGACAAGAGGGAGGAATTTTAAGCAGCGACTCTTGTGGCTGTCTGCTTCATTTGTATATGAGCCTTTTTGATTAGCTAAAACCCCAGCACAGTCCATGACGGAGGCAATCCTCAGAGTGCTTTACACGGAATATGTCATTTCCTTCAACAGCCCTATGAGGTAATACATTAGCCCACTTGGGCCGCTATGACAAAAATAGACTGGGTGACTTCAACAACATTTATTTCTCCCGGTTCTGGAGGCCAGGATACCCAGGCTCAAGGTACCAGCAGATTCTGTGTCTGGTGAGAGCTCACATCCTGGTTTATAGACAGCCATCTTCTCTCTGTGTCCTGACAGGGTGGGAGGGGTGAGGGAGCTCTCGGGGGTCTCTTTATAAGGGCACTCATCTCATCATGAGGGCTCCACCCCATGACCTAGTCACCCCCTAAATGCTCCAACTCCAATTATCATCCAATTTGGGGTTAGGTTCAACATACGAATTTTGGGAGGACACAAACGTTCAGCCTAGACCAGGTAGATACTGATATTAGCTTCATGTTATAGGCTGAAGAAAGCGGGCCTTTGTAGGGTGAGAACTTTCCTAAAATCACACTGCGAGAAACAAATGGAGCCAGGGCATCTGCTGTGGGGCCCATGCCTTAAGCCTGTGCCATGTCCTGGGTGGACTCTCAATGTGAGGCAAAGGACCACACCAGTTCATTAATCTCAACATGTTCATTCTTTTCAGGGACCTTGAGGCTGGTTATGGGTCCCCCATCTAAGGCTGGTGTAGTAGGCAAAATAATGACCTCCCAAAGATGTCCATATGCTAGTGTCCAGAACTTTTAAGTTTGTCCCCTTACACAGCAAAAGGAAATTTGCAGATGTGATTAAGGTCCTTAAAATTGGGAGATTATTCTGGATTATCTGGGTGGGCTCAATTTAATCACATGAGACCTTAAAAATGGAAGTGGAAAACAGATGGATCAGAGAGATGAGACCAAAGAAAAAGGAAGAGAAATTTCAAGTATGAGAGGGATTCAACCCACTGCTACTGGCTTTGAAAATGAGGAAGGAAATGGGGAGCTCAGTCCTAGAACCACAGGGTTCTGAATTCTGCCAACAACCCCAAATGAACAAAAATACCGATCTTCCCCTGATCGTCTAAAAAGGAACGCAAACCTGCTGCGATAACTTGATTTAGTCCAGTTAGACTTGTGTCGGATGTCTGACGTGGAGAACTGAAAGGTAATAAATTCTTGCTGTTTTCAGCCACCAGGCTTGTGGTAATTTGTTGCAGCAGCAATAGGAGACTTCCGATTGGTTAGTTCCTTTATTCAAGTTAACGACATTCCCCTAATGCCTAGTCAGGAAGGGAAATGCACACAATTTTCTGACTCTGGTCCTTCTCTTACATGGAAAGAAAAGCAAAAATGCATGAGGCAAATCTGGATTGTTCTGTGTGGTTTGAACCATATCCCAGGGTCAGTGGACACAGTACCATTCCAGTATGGGTCTAAATTCCATGGTTTGTCCAGAACTGGGTTAATTGGTCTTGAACCCAGAGAAAAAATCTCTCAGTGACTTCTTTTCTAACTGACTCCGGTGCAGGTGTCATTAGAGACATGAAAGGGTGAATCAAAGCGCACTTTTATATCTGGTGAAAATTTCTAGATTTCTGAGCAATAGCAATGACTTCTGGCATTTGATTTCAGAATAAAAATATTTTGCTAAAGAAAAGGATATTCCCAGGTTGACTTACTCTCAATTGTGAGCAATAATTTTCTAAAATGGAACCTCCTGTTTGATCAATGGAGACCTATAATAAAATGCGTTGTCTGTACTTTTAGTAGAAAAGGTTTAAGAATAAGACAAAGGAAAAATCAAGACGTAACTCAAATGTATTCAAAGAAGCCCCTGTAACGTTGATGCTTTACTTCTTTGACTACTCCTTCTTAAGTTACACCCAGCCTCTGCATTTTCCTCTTGTTGCCTGGCAAATCTGTGTCTCAGGTTTTGTTTACTTTTTCTTTCCCCTTCTTCTTTCCATCACATCGCCCGCCATCAGCCTCCCCCGGCAGCAGGAGCGGGATGTGCCAACAGGGCTGTGTCTGCAGGGGCTGAGGGTCTCCTGACTGGGCAGCTTGCTGCCTCATTGGTGCCAGGCTCCAGCAAAAGCCAGGGTCCCCCCCAAATGTGTGTGTGGGGGGGGGGGATAAAGAGACTGCCTGGGAGGTTATGCACATCTTCCTCCTAACATATATAACAGAACAAAAGTGTGTTCATGACTTCGGATACTTAGGAAATTTTCTCAACTTGAAGAGACAGCTTATGGAGAAAACAAAAGTGACCTGATCTCAGATCTGTGGCAGGGTTTTCTTCTGTAGCCCATGAAAGATATAGTAACAGCGTTTGCATCATCCCAGGTTGGTTTGACTTTCTTCTTGGGAATTGCTGAAGTCAACCTGCTTCAGGCCAGCCTTCTCCTGGCCTTCCAGACAGAGACCTGGTCTGTCTGGTTCCCCAGTCTGGCAGCGTCTGGCATACAGGCTATGCCTACAGACACGAGAGCGTGACTAGCGGCCAAGTTCCCATCTTCGGCTTCTTTCTCATCCATGAAAGGGTTGAAAGGGGCTAAGCTTTGTAGACATGACGGATGACCTAAGGGCTTCACACTCCCCACACTGACTGTGATTTCTTAAAGGTAAGAATTATGTAACATTCCTCTATCTTAGTTTTAATATCTAGCTGTTCTTTTTTTTCCCTTAAATTATTTGACGCTTATTTTGCATTAGGCATTCTTCTGAAAACTTGGCAAATTATAATTTATGTAATCATCATGACAACCCTGTGAAGTGGGACTATTGTTGTCCCCATTTCATGGCTGAGACAACAGAAGCACGGAGAGCTTATGTAACTTGCCCGAAGTCTAAATGGTGGAGCTGGGATATCGCCCATCCAAGCTGGGTCCAGAGACAGGGCTGCACACCCGACGCCTAACTGGGCTGCTCTGTCTTACTAGTAGTAGGGAGAATGGTGAAGGAAGGAAAAGGTTTGGAATCTGAGTCAGGAGAAGATTGAGAAAGGAGAGTGTTTATACAAAAGAAATCCGAATGAATAGTATGCTTCCAGATACTTCATGCGTAGTTGATATAATACAAATGTTAACACTGTATGAAACATAGTGATAAAAATGTAGGTTGATTTGAATACATAACTTAAAAGAATTTTGTTCCTCGGCTAAAAAACCTTAAAAATATCAAACTTTGAACCATTTGAAGTACTCAAAAACATAACCCCCAACTTCCAGTTACGTAATAATTACTGTATTCATTTAGTAGGTAATTATACAAACTCATAATCAGATAAGAAGTCCCACATTCAGCTCTCCTCGCAAGCAGTTACAATAGTCTGCTAGGGCTGCCATAACAAAGTACCACAAAATGATTGGCTTAAGTGACAGAAACTTACTGTCTCACAGTTCTGGATGTCAGAAGTGCAGGATTAAGCTGTCCACAGGGTTGCTTTCTTCTGAGAGCTGTGAGGGAAGGATCTGTTCCAGCCCTCTCTCCTTGGCATGGAGACAGCAGACTTCTCCCTACGTGTCTCACATCTCTTCCTCTGTGTGTCTGTGTCCAAATTCCTTTTTTTTTTTTTTTTGAGAGAGAGAGAGAGAACATGTGAGCAAGGGGGGACGGGGTGGGGGGAATTTTTTTAAAAAATTATTTGAGGTGGGGGGGCAGAGGGTGAGGGAGAGAGAGAGACTCAAACAGACTGCACTGAGCATGGAGCCCAATGCAGGGCTCGATCCCACGACCCTGAGATCATGACTTGAGCCAAAACCAAGAGTCAGACACTTAACCAACGGTGCCACCCAGGTGCCCTTAAAGAGAGAGAGAGAATCTTAAGCAGCCTCCAAATGCAGCCTGATGCAGGGCTCAATCTCACAATCCTGAGGTCATGACATGAGCCAAAATCAAGAGTCAGATGCTTAACTGACTGAGCCACCAAGGAGCCTCCTTTGTGTAAGGACACCAGTCCTATTGGATTAGAACCCGTCATAATCACCTCATTTTAACTTGATTATCTTTGTAAACACCCTTCCTCCAAAAAGGTCACATTCTGAGGTATGGAGGGTTAGGATTCCAACCTATCTTTTTTGGGGAAGACACAATTCAACCCATATTGGCAGTAATAATATAGGGGTAAGAGTAGGGGTCTGAATTTTAGCTCTGACATTTATTAATTATCAAATTTATCTATACCTGATTTTCTTCCCTTAAATGAGGATAAACCGGATATTAACTGCTTCATGCTGTCATGAAGATTAAATGAATTAGTACATGTAGCACTTAGAGTACTGGGTAGTACAATGCATGTTACATATCAATTCATTCAAAAAATAGTTTCTGAACAACTATTAAGTGCCAGGCACCATTCTAGGTGTTTGAGATACAGAAGTAAACAAAATAGACAAAAATGTTTACGTTGGTGGAGCTCATAATGTAATGGGGAAAGAAAAACAATTTAAAAATCAGAACATACAGAGGACTACAAGCCAATATCTCTGATGCAAAAAAAATCCTCAACAAAATATTAGCAAACTGAATACATTAAAAAAATCATTCACCATGATCAAGTGGGATTTATTCCCAGGATGCAAGGATAGTTCAATATTTGCAAAACAACACGGTTCAGCATGTTAATGAGAAAAAATAAAAACCGTATGATCCTTTCAATAGATGCAAGAAAAGCTTTTGACAAAGTACAACATCCGCTCATGATAAAAACTCAACAAAGCAGGTTTAGAGGAAACATACTTCAACATAATAAAGACCATATATGAAAAACCCACAGCAAACATCATCCTCAATGGTGAAAAACTGAGAGCTTTTCCCCTAAGATCAGGAACAAGACAAGGATGTCCACTCTGACCACTTTTATTCAACACAGTACTGGAAGTCCTAGCCACAGCAATCAGACAAGAAAAAGGAATAAAAGGCATCCAGATTAGTAATGAAGAAGTAAAATTTTCACTGTTTGCAGATGACGTGACACTATAGATAGAAAACCCTAAAGACTCTACCAAAAAATGACCAGAACCGGTAAATGAATTCAGTAAGGTTGCAGGATACAAAATCAATGTACAGAAGTCTGTTGCACTTCTTTTTTTAAAATTTAATTAATTAACATATAGTGTATTATTAGTTTCAGAGGTAGAATTTAGTGATTCATTAGTTGCATATAACACCCAGTGCTGATTACATCAAGTGCCCTCCTTATAGCCCATCACCCAATTACCCCTTACCCCCACCCACCTCCCCTCCAGCAACCCTCAGTTTGTTTCGTATAGTTAATAGTCTCTTATGGTTTGTCTGTCTCTCTGATTTCATCTTATTTTATTTTCCCCTCCCTTCCCCTATGATCCTCTGTTTTGTTTCTTAAATTCCACATATGAGTGAAATCATGATAACTGTCATCTCTGATTGACTTATTTCCCTTAGCATAATACACTCTAGCTCCATCCATGTCATTGCAAATGGTAAGATTTCATTTTTGATGGCTGAGTAATATTCCAATGTATATATATACCACATCTTCTTTATGCATTCATCTGTCAATGGCATCTTGGCTCTTTCCATATCTTGGCTATTATGGACATTACTACTATAAACATTGGGATGCAGGTACCCTTTTGGATCTCTATGTTTGTGTCCTTCTGGTAAATACCTAGTAGTGCAATTCCTGGGTCATAGGGTAGCTCTATATTTAACTTTTTGAGGAATATCTATACTGTTTTCTGGAGTAGCTATACCAGTTTGCATTCCCACCAGCACATAAGAGGGCTCCCCTTTCTCCACATCCTTGCCAGCACCTGTTGTTTCCTTCAATGTACAGAAATCTGTTGTATTTCTATACACTAACAATGAAGCAGTAGAAAGAGACATCAAGAATACAATCCCATTGCCAACTGCACCAAAAATAATAATATACCTAGGAATAAACCTAACCAAGGAGGTCAAACATCTGTACTCTGAAAACTATAAAACACAGATGAATGAAATTGAAGATGACACAAAGAAATGGAAAGGCGTTCCATGTTCATGGATTGGATGAACAAATATTGTTAAAATGTGTATACTGCCAAAAGCAATCTACACATTTAATGAAATCCCTATCAAAATACCAACTACATTTTCCCAGAACTGGAACAATTTTAAAATTTGTATGGAACCACAAAAGACCCTTAATAGCCAAAGCAGTCTTAAAAAAGAAAAACAAAGCCAGAGATAACACAATTCCAGATTTTAAGTCATACCACAAAGCTATAATAAACAAACAGTATGGTACTGGCACAAGAATAGACAGATAGATCAATGGAACAGAATAGGAAGCCCAGAAATAAACCCATACTTATATGGTCAATTAATCTTCAACAAAGGAGGCAAGAATATCCAATTGGAAAAAGACAGTCTCTACAACAAATGATGTTGGGAAAACTGGTCAGCAACATGCAAAAGAATGAAACTGGACCACTTCCTTACACCACACACAAAAATGAATTCAAAATGGATTAAAGACCAAAATATGAGACCTGAAACCATAAAAATCCTAGAAGAGAGCACAGGCAGTAATTTCTCTGACATTGGCCATAGCAACATTTTTCTATTGTCTCCTGAGGCAAGGGAAACAGAAGGAAGAATAAACTGTTAAGACTACATCAAGATAAAAAGCTTCTGCCAGCAAAGTGAACAATCAACAAAACTAAAAGACTGAATGGGAGAAGATATTTGCAAATGACATATCTGATAAATGGCTAGTATCCAAAATATATAAAGAACTTATATAACCCAACACCAAAAAACAATTAACCCAATCAACAAATGGCAGGACACATGAACAGACATTTCTCCAAAGAAGACATCCAAATGGCCAACAGACACATGAAAAGATGCTCAACATCACCCATCATCAGGGGAATGCAAATGAAAATGACAATGAGATATCACCTCACACCTGTCAGAGAAGGGGTAAAATCAAAACTGCAAGAAAAAAGTGTTGGCAAAGATGGGGGAAAAAAGGAACCCTCTTGCACTGTTGACAGTAATACAAACTGATATAGCCACTGTGGAAATAAGTATGGAGGTTCCTCAAAAAATTAAAAATAGAATTACCATGGGGCACCTGGGTGGCTCAGTCGGTTAAGTGGCTGACTCTTGATTTCCTCTCAGATCAAGATCTCAGGGTCCTGGGATCAAGCCCCGTGTCTGGCTCCATGCTCAGCAGGGAGTCTGCTTAAGGATTCACTCTCTCCCTCTTCCTCTGCCCCTACCCCTGCTTGCTCCCTCTCACTCTCTCCCTCAAATAAATAAATAAATACTAAAAAAGAAAAAAAAAAGAATTACCATATGATCCAGTAATCACATTACTGGGCATTTACCCCAAAAAACACAAAAATACTAATTCAACACTAGTTGCAGCATTATTTACAATAATCAAATTATGGAAGCAGCCCAAGTGTCCATTGATAGGTAAATGGATAAATCAGAGGTTTTATTCACACACACACACACACACACACACACACACACACACACAAAATGGAATATTATTCAGCCATAAAAATGAATGAAATCTTGCTGTGGGGCATCTAGATTGGGTGGAGGCCTGTGGTTCAGGTGGTGAAAGAATTTACCCAAGGCAGAACAAAGGAGACGGAAGTTTACAGAATACACTGCAAAGGAGCAGTGGGCAAGACAGCAAAGGAGGGACTGTCTGCCATGAGGTGGTGGTGAGGGGCTATAGTTATAGGGCAGAGTAAGGGAGTATGGGAAACTATGGAGTTTTCCCTTTTTTGGTAATCTTAGGAACAGTGCCTGGTTAGGGCCTATGGCTTAATGAGCCTGTTTGCATCAGCTTAGTGGACACTGTGGGCCCTTTTGCCTTGCTTAAGTTTCCACTGCTCAAGCCTATTGCCTAAAAGTGGCCTCCACACTTGTCATTTGCAATAACATGAATTGATCAAGAGAGCATAACGCTAATGCTAAGCGAAGTAAGCCAGAGAAAAATACCATGTGATTTCACTCATATGTGGAATTTAAGAAACAAAACAAAAGAAAAAAGGAAAAAATAAGACTCTTAACTACAGAGAACAAACTGATGGTTACCAGAGGGGGGTGGGATGGGGTATAGGCAACAGGGATTAAAGAGTACACTTATCTTTTTTTTTTTTTAAGATTTATTTATTTATTTATTTATTTATTTATTTGGAAGAGTGAGAGAGAGACCAGGTCGATCCCAGGACAGAGATCATGATCTGAGCTGGAGGCAGACGCTTAAGTGACTAAGCCACCCAGGCACCCCAAGAGTGCACTTGCCTTGATGAGCCCTGAGTAATGTATAGAACTGTTGAATCACTACATGATATGCCTGAAACTAATATATAACACTGTATGTTAACTATACTGGAATTAAAATTAATGAATAAACAACATCACTTTAAAATATGTATTTTAAAAAAAGTAGGACATACAGAATGTCATACATAATGAGTTCTATAGAGAAAAACAAAGCCAGACAGGGGCCAGAGAACATTGGGGGTTACAATTCAGGATCAGAGAAGGCCCCACTAAGGTGCCATTGGAGCAAAGACCTGAAAAGTGAGAGGAGACACTTAAGTAGTTACCTCCAGCTTCTGAGATGTAGGAGGGTTCCCCCATATCAGCCCTATTGACACCGAGGGCTGGATAATCTTGTGGGAGGGCTGTCCTGTACATTGTAGGATGGTGGCAGCATCCCTGGCCACTATCTGTTAGATGCTGGCAGCATCCACTTCTCCAGTTGTGACCATCTGTTTGACAACCAAAGATGTCTCCAGACATTGCCACATGTCCTGTATGGGGCAAAACCACTCCTAGTTGAGATAGAAGGAGGGTGAAAGGCCAGAGGCAGGAATGCATTCAGCTTGAGGCACAGCAAGGAGGCAGGCAGTAGATGACATTAGAAGAGGGAGGGATAAACCCCATCACCTATGACAGATGGGAAGCTACTGGACGGTGAAGAGCAAACGGTTCAGAGCAAAAGGATTTTGCTCTGAACACAATTTGACCCACTTTTTATTTTTTATTTATTTATTTTTTAAATAAGATTTTATTTATTTGACAGAGACAGAGACAGCCAGTGAGAGAGGGAACACAAGCAGGGGGAGTGGGAGAGGAAGAAGCAGGCTCATAGCAGAGGAGCCTGATGTGGGGCTCGATCCCTTAACGCCGGGATCACGCCCTGAGCCGAAGGCAGACGCTGAACCGCTGTGCCACCCAGGCGCCCCTGACCCACATTTTAAAAAGATCCAATTGGCTGACACATTGAGAATTGACTGTAGGTGACAACACAGAAATGGAGAGCTCAGTTGGGAGGCTATCTCAATAATCTTATTAATTTATTTGGTTGAATTTGTTCACTGATGTGGCTGGATGGTGGTAGGAGTGCTGAGAGAATTGAGCTAAGAATCTCTAGGGAAGAAGAGAGGAAGGAGAATTAGCATGAAAGGGAAAAGCTAGGAGTGGGGAAGGTAGTTTTGTTTTTTTGTGGGGTTTTTTTGCCAGAGTGGAAGGCAGTGCTGTATGTAGTTAGGCAATCCGAAAGAGCAGAGGGGTTGTGCGGGACAAAGAGGAAACGCTGGGGGCCAGTTTGTGCGCAGGGCGCGTGAACGCTACACCGAGGAAGGCAAGCTCTAGTCCGCAAGGAACCGGGAGCTTTGAAGCTTCAGCAGGGACGAAAACTCTACCCCGCCGTGTAGATCGTAGGAGTCACAACGGTAATAGTTTCAAAAGGAGTTTCCGGAAATAATACGGTGAGAGATAACCAGAGCCAAGGTTTAGGCGGAGGAGAGCCTGAGCTTGACTTTCTGAAGGCCGCGAAGTGAGGCCCGGCCTGAGTGTTGGATCGGCTGCTTCGGGGCAATTTTGCTTGCAGGCGAGGGCAAGCTACCGTCTCCGCCCGGCCAGGGGTGGGGGTGGGCGTGGGAACGTTTCCAGGATACCAGCTATCAGTCAAATCCAACCCCACCGCAACACGCTTCCAGTGGTGGAGCACCTTCTCGGAGAGGCTGCCCCCCAGCCGAGGGTCTTTCCAACAAGACTGCTGAGTTCCAGCATCGAGGGGAGAGCAGGCCTCCGACGGAGAGTTCCTTCGGGTGGGCGTCCGTTTCGGCTGTCAGATTTAAACGCCGGGTCAGCTCCGCAGCAGGCGCACGTTCAAACCAGTCCCCTGGCCGCGGGCGGGGGCAGCAGGGCGCCTGCCTCCCGCGCGCATCCGTCTTTGCACCTGTGGGACGTGCGAGAGGCGCTCGCAGGCGTCGTCCCTCGTCTCTACCCTCGGGAACGAGGCCGCCGCAGCTCGGGCCCCGCCCACCGCAGACCGGCGCAGGTCGCGCGGGGCGGGGGGGCG